>NW_020955520.1:453774-458013 GCF_003031625.1 Empidonax traillii
CATTGGAACAGCCTACCCAGAGAGGTGGTGGATTCACCATCCCTGGAGGTTTTTAAGCAGAGATTGGATGTGGCCCTTAGTGCCATGATATAGTAATTGGAGTTGGATCAGGGGTTGGACTTGATGATCTTGGAGGTCTTTTCCAACCCAATCTATTCTATGATTCTATGATTCTATGATTCTATGACAAGGATATTTTGCAAACTGGCCTGCTAAACATCGTGCTCATTTATATGACTCCATTTTAGCTCATCAAAATTTTCAGAATTATACTACAAATCAACATAGAAAAGAAAAATCTGAACACGTGGCTAGGACACCACAAACAATTCAAGATCAATGGGCTGGTGACCTCTTGGCATGATACTCAAGACGGTACGATCTTAAGCTGTGCCAGAGGAGGTTTAGGTTGGATATTAAGAAGAAATTTTTTACAGAGAGAATAATCAGACATTGGAATGGGCTGTTCAGGGAGGTGGTGGATTCACCATCCCTGGAGGTTTTTAAGACGAAACTGGGTGTGGCACTGAGTGCCACGTCGTAACCACTGCTGTGCTGGATCAAGGGTTGGACCTGATGACCTTGGAGGTCTTTTCCAACCCAGCTGATTCTATGAGTCTATGATTCTGCTACTGAAATGATGTGAGGTGAGTATGTAAGGCTTCCTCCATGAGCGTTCAGAGCCTCTGTAACCTCCAGGCACATCTTGTCAGAAACAGCATCCTGTGGCTATGCAAGAGCAGGGCAGGATAGCTGCTGTTCTCCAATTTCAGTTCCTCTAGGAGTTAAAACCCACGGGACACTAAAATCACAGAATGTCCATGGGCTAAATAACTCTTCCCTGAACTTCCCTGGAAACGATTATCAAGCAGTATTGTTTCTGGATGGTAAGAATGTGGAGAATCAGTTCTGTCAGAACTGAAAAACAGAAAGTGGAAACCTTCTTTCCAATCTTCACCATAATGTGTTCTGAAGGTCACTGGGTTCTTCCACATGGTCATATGGCAGGTTCAGAAACCCAATCATTTAAGACATTGTGCAGACACCAAAGTATTTGTTAGGAGTCATATATAAGGCAATACACATATATATTATATTTTTATACCAATGAGAGAATAAGGTGGTCTGACTTTTATACAGAAAAGTATGCAGAGAAGAATAAACAGGGGTTGAGTTATTTGATTTTCCTGGTATAATAAAGCAGTAATGTTCAAATCTGGTAGAAGGCAGATAAAATTTCAGTCAGAATCTTATATAAATAATTGCAGTGGGGTTAATACTTGATGTTTTAGCAAAATCTAATTTCTATGGACCAATGTGCAGCAAACCTCAGCTCCAAGTCTGTGTATTCTTCAGGTTAAAGTGGTAATCATTGAGACTGTCTTCAGAGCAAGTGATGTAGGGGGATTCTGAAGCAAACTAAGGTTGCATTAATCCCTAAGGATCTAAAGTTGCTGAAGATGCTACAGAACAGAAACAGCCTGTTCTGGGCCAATACACATGGAACTACTATTTGAGATGGTACAAATAGATCAGCTGAGAAAACAGGGAAACAGTGGCAGCTGCAGAGAACAGAGAACTCTGTCAAGCGATGCCAAATGAAGCCAAATGTAAAACTGTTTTCCAAGCAGAGAACTAAGAATCCATGGTGTCATTTAGCTATACATCAAAAGTATCACTCTTGCTGATGACTATTCTGACTTATGCATCTATTGGTACACCAAATGCCCCAAACACTGAGGTCTGGGATATTCCTGTGACATTGGTGTTGCTGCTGATTGGCAAGGGTGCTGGCTGCATCTGTCTATACTATGTTCTAGGAGCTATCTCATTATTTTTGTTCAGCTTTTCAATGTTATGTTGTGGGAGTTTCAGCTGGAAAGAGGTGATCTTTTCTCAGCTGATGCAAAGCCGAAAAATGTCTCATTGCTAAGTTTTTCTTTTCAGGAACTTAGATTTTTCCTTTATCACAAGAGCTCTGTCACGTAGGGGTGGGTAAAGTTTGGTTTGCAACAATTCTTTGGTTGTCCCCATATTTATTTCAGGAAGGAGGACTCTATTTAAGGCCCAAACCATACTGTTCAAAATATGAAAAGGCTTCTCACAGCTTTTAATGTAATAAAATGTTAATTTACTGTCATAGGTTCCCTCAATGCAAGACAGTCGGTCAGGGAATTTTAGACCTGCACTGCCTCTAAACTAATCACTACAGTGAAAAGGGATGTCCTCATCTGCTGCTAAGGGCGATGACTACATTGCTGATGGATTTACTCTAGAATCAGTACTTTTGTTGGATGATACTTCATCGCCTTTATGGGGCATGCAAAATGCATATATGCTCCAACAAATGCTGCCAGTAAGCAACTGAATAGTAGCTGCTACTCAGATTTACTCACACCTTAAGCTACACTCCTTTTCTAGACTCAGAGTGAGCACAGGCGTGGAACAATGTGTGGTGATCTGTTGCAAACAAGTTATGAGCAGTAGCCTGATTCTCTACTGAGAAAAACAGGGACAACTGAGAAAAGGGGAGCAAACTGAGTAAAATCAAGCTCCTGATTATTAGTGCTCAGAGCACAGAAGGCTATGGATATCATTTGTGTTCATTCACATGGTTACCTCTATCAGGTTTAGCTAATTCCCTGTTTCCTTACTGAAATTTAAACCCCACAGTGGGTCTGTTATGTATTTCACAGATCTGTTACTCTGTTAAGCATTCAATGTGTTATCACTAGTCAACAAAAAATATTATGTTTTAAATTCATAAAAACCAGTTTAAATTAGTACTGGATTACTAGAACCAAACTTTAAGATCAAATTAAGATCTTAATAACTAAGATGTTTGGTTATTTTCATTTATAAGTGTTGTGCCTGTTAAGAAACATTTCAGGTACCTGCAATCCATCACAGCATTAAAAAGCTGGATAAATACAGAACAGCCCATTTTTCATTCTAATGGATGTTTCAGAAAGAGACAAAGAAAGACTACATCATCTCTAAACATAACTAGAACATGATTTTGCTGAGATACTGTGTTACAGTATTTCATTAAAATGGGGTTATGGATTTAGTTATGAGTATTTCCCCAAAATCACTAAGCATTACAAGTGATAAAGGACTTAGTCCAGTGTTTTCGTAATTAACATGAACTAGATTTCATTTTTCAAAAATGGGCATGTTTTGAAGTGCTGCATGGTCTGAACTTCTGCAACTAATTACCTGAGGTAAAACTGCAGGGCTAAGAACACAATTGGTTTTATGTACCCGAAGCCAAATTTTACAGTTACAGCACAATATAGTCAACGTTTACTGCTAGCTTTTGAGCAGTGTAGGACTGAATGTGGCACAAACTAAAAAAAAACATGGTCTAGAATACAAAGTATCAGTTACCTTGGCACAGACTGTGGTGTTCGATCCCTCACTCCTAAATTCTTGGCTGTGTTTTGTACTCTCGCACCCTGGGAAAGAAAAACAAGTTTTGCTTCATTTATTCCAACACAAATTAGGGAATTTTCTGAACTTTCTAGATGAATATAACTATTGATTACAATTAATTAATAAATAAATTGCATCTCCTAAAAGAACTATCATCTCTTAAGTTAAGGGGGAACATGGTAAAGTAGTACATTAATTCTCAATTTCGAGAAATATGCAGAAAAGAAACAAAAATATTTCCACTTGTCATATCTTGCTAATATAAAAGACATTCATAAAAAATAACATTTAAGGTTTAAAATAATCCAAATGCATCTTGTTTCTATTGGTTTGATTTTTGTCACCATTCGTTGTAGAAATCACGGACACAGTTCTTTTCTGAAATGCCATGTATTTTCTACGAACTTCTGAACAAACAAACATTACAGATTATTTCCAATGAATAGCTACAGAACTACAAAAATGGCCTAAACTGAGGCACTAAATAAGGACTGAAAAGAAAAATGCAGGACCTGATCTTCCTTTATAACCAAAGAATCACAAAAAAATAAATCAAGTGGGCAGGAACCTCCCAAAACTGTTTAGTTCAATATCTTTCCTCATAGCAGGGTCAGCTAGAAAGGCTGGTCTCTCTGTACCTCAATTAATCCTTTTAAAAACAATAATGAAAGCACTTTTGTCTCACTGACTCATCCAGTAAGAAGGAAGTGAATAAAACATGTAAAATGTTCATACACATGACTGTGAAAAAAAACAAACTAGATTAGAGATAGCAAAGAATTTAGTAAAATTTGGTTTTAAATT
>NW_020955520.1:458190-513607 GCF_003031625.1 Empidonax traillii
GGTCTCTCTGTACCTCAATTAATCCTTTTAAAAACAATAATGAAAGCACTTTTGTCTCACTGACTCATCCAGTAAGAAGGAAGTGAATAAAACATGTAAAATGTTCATACACATGACTGTGAAAAAAAACAAACTAGATTAGAGATAGCAAAGAATTTAGTAAAATTTGGTTTTAAATTATGAGGTCTAGCTTTTAAAGTGCAGTTTTATTAGTCATCACAAAGAATACTATGTTTTCTATCATTTTAAAGGATATGGAAACTACTTTTTAACTTTTCTCCATTTATTTCTCTTTCTGTACTACTTGAATTCAGGACAAAATAACAGAACAAAAATCTATAATCCCAGAATTCTTACAGTGAGATCTTGATGTGAAACATGAAAGATAATTTACATTCCTAACAGAGCTGCAGTGCCAGATTCACATGAATGTAAAAGAGGTATAATCATTGGTTCAATAAGTACAATAAGACTAGACCTTTCATTTGACTGAAATCGGGTACCCAGGTAATTGAGAAGGTAAGAATTCATTGCTATGGGCTCAAACAGAAGATAAAAAAGGTTGTCTAGTTAAATACAGGTAAGTCCTCAGAGCTTATGGAAATCAACACGTGCCACAAATAAAAAAGTACTGCGTCCTTACATTTTTGTAGGAACAAAAAATAGTTGTAAAGATAGAGAAAAATAACTCGAATACCTTTAAAACTGAAGGCAGAATATAAAATTATTTCACTAGAGCTACATCAAGCTCAGTAAGCTTGTCTGACAATTGCAAAGACACATGACTTTATAGCATGACAAACATGTTTTTTTCCCAGAAACTCCTCCAGAATTCAATAATTATTCATTCTATACTTCCTCTGTTCAGCAGCAAGTATATATTTAATCAATTTCAGTGATTCTCTTCTTTCCCTTCTCATCTTGAATCCATTAATAAATTCACATGACTAACCTTATGAAAGGAGATCCACATCTTTGGCACAATCTTAGCTTGTTATGCCAAGGATCATGGAATGGTTTGGGTTGGTAGAATCTTAAGGATTCTAGTGGCAGGGACACCTTCCACTAGACCAGGTTGCTCAAACCCCTGTCCAACCTGTCCATGAACACATCTAGGGATGCAGCATCCACAGCTACTATGGGCAACCTGTTCCAGAGCCTCACCACCCTGACAGTAGAGAATTACTTCTAAACCTAAATTCTAATTTTTTTTCTAAATTAAAGAATCAACCTAAGCCCACTCGCTTTCATTTTAGAACCTCTACCCCTTGTCCTAACTGACACCATATGCCCTTGTAAAAAGTCTCTCTGCAGCTTTCCACTATTTTTATTTGGTTTTAATCCAACAGTTTCATTTGATGTCTTTAGTTCTGCACTTGTGAAGACAATGGTCAGTCCCTACCCACGACACATGTTCTTTAGAAGTCTGTCATATCCTCTTTCACTCGTGAAGCTGACCAATCTTAGATTTTGTCTGTCTGTTCTGTCTATAAACCATTCACAAACATTGATAATTTTTTTCTGACCTTCTCTGAACCTTTTTCATTATGCTATGTCCTTATGGAAGGGATAAGAACATCAAATAGTTTAAAATGCAGGGTCATGACAGCACAATTTCTACTTGGTCATCTATCTCTGCCCAAACCATTATAACTTCTGCTTTACTAATAACTCCTGAGATCTGAGCAGATGTTTTCTGTCATATCCTGAGGTCTTGAAAATGAAACAGAACAGTAACATCACAGTCAATTATTTCATATGTGAACTTTTTTGGGGAGGGTTTGCTTTTTCCCCAGTGTACTTCACTTAGGACTTGTCTGCACTGATTTTAATCTGCTACTTTTTTGCTCAACCATGAAGTCCTGCAGGATTCTTTTGCAATTCTTCATAATTACTTCTCACCTTTAATAAAAAAATTGAAAAGAGTTTAGTGGAGGATAGGGAGAATGATTTGGTAAGAGAACACAATGGAAAAATGACAAATCAGATGAACTGATTTCTTTTATCTTCACAAGTGATGGCTTATCAGGGAAATGATACTCAAATTTGGGACAGACTTTTTACCAGGACCTGTAACAATAGAAGGAGTAATGTTTTTAAACTGAAAGAGGGTAGATTCAGCCTAGATAGAAGGAAGAAATTTTTTATGATGAGGGTGGTAAAACACTGGAACAGGTTAGCCAGAGAGTGGCAGATACCCCATCTCTGGAAACAATCAAAACACTGAAAGTCTACTGCTAAAAAAGGAATAAAATCTAGTCTCCAAATGTATGGTATACTGGACAGAAAACAGTAATTGAAGGAAAAAAAAAAAAAAACAAAAATGAAAAAACCCAGTTAAATGAGGAATAAAGTTAAACATCCTAATGAAAAGGTTAAGAAAACCCTAGAACGGGAAGCACTGTGCAGAAATCTCCATTACTGGAGGTTTAAGAACAGATGCAACAAATGTCTGTCATGAATGACATAAAGATAGCTGATCTGGTGTTGGGTACAGAGCTACACATGTTGGGTCCAGACCTTCATCACCTCCATTGCCCTTTTCTCAGTGCCTCTTCCTAAAATTTTTCTTTCTTTCTTTCTTGTTCTTTAATTATTAAAGAAACCTCACCATGACAGACTGCTGAGACTGGCACATGATTAACATCACTGAGAGCCAGAATATGCATATACATGCAAAAACGATCTAAATCAATCATGTGCAGATCCTGGATATCATTGCTGTGAATACCTCTGAGAACAAAACCAGCCTATTCTTACTTGCATCACTCACTAGAAAAACTAATTTTATTACCTTGATCACATAATAGAAGAAATACATTGATTTAAAAAGAATTCTAGCTTTACATATTCATGTAATTTATCATTTCATAGGGGCACAAATTAGACCTTACTTAAAACCACTAGATTCTTATTTTTTTGAGAAAAACACTCAAGAATTACTAGCAATGTCCTACATGACATCTTTTTGTCACCACTGAGCATCATTATACCATTTCTATTTCTATCTACTGTTAATTTGTACTTGTCCAATATTATTCTTAATTGAGATTGTTTGTCTCATGGAGGCATAAGGGATAGCTGTGATACATGACTCTAGAATGCTACTGCATACCAGTACTGCCAGAGCACTGGTGAAAGATGATGGCAGCTCTGGGGAGACACCAACAATCTGGACTCTTCTATAAGAACTAGTATTCTCATTGCCATGAGAAAAAATTATAGGTTTATTTTCAAGTTACACACTAAGTGAAGGATAGCAAGAACCAGTCACATAAAGAAAACAGATTGTCTTTATGCCCTGTTCAAAAAGCTCTTAATCAGTACAGCTCTTATAAGAATTATTCAAAATGTAGTGCTGTCATTATAATCACAAAAGGGTATAAAACCATGATTACTCACTTAAAAAAACAACAGAAATTCCCTCCTGGCCTTTTCTGTTTATTAGCTTTTTAGTTACCATTCTTCCTCAAAGCCCTCTGCCCTCTGGCAGCTCCCTTCCTAGGCCTCTGTCCTCTCCACACTTTGCTGCATCCTGAAGACACAGTGCTGTCAGGATGCTTTACATAGTATTTTGTGGGTACAGATGTTTACATAAGTATATGCATGAGTAAACAAAGTTACTAAAAGATAGTTGGGACGTTTTGTCAATTTTATTATTTTATAAATCAATCAAGGCTGGATTACCTGATGAAAAATGGAAACCACTTAATGAAAACCATCCCACAGACCCAAGTCCATACCTTCTCTCACAGGTTGGTTTCTTTTTGTTAACTCTCACAGACAAAGTGCTTGTGAACCTTACCATAACTCCCAGGGCAATTACTTTGAACATTGTTCCAACAATACAGTTGGGGCTATATGAGTCTTGCTCAACAAGATTCTGACCTTATTCAATTTAAAAGAAAAAAAACATTCCTGAGGTCATCCAGTCCATCAGGTGACTCCAGTTACTCATCACTGGTGCACCAAGTTGGAAAACATAACAGCTTCGATTAGAGACAATTTCCCCTTGTGGAAAGCTGATACCGCCAGGAGTTAATGTTGCTGAGTAACAGATGGAATAGGTGCCCTTTCACTTGCACCTCCCTGTGGCTCATATCTTTATTCCACAAAAGATTTAGGTTGTAAATAGGCCAACAAATTCGTTAGTTTGTTTTATATGAAGCCAGGAGAAAGGCACATATATTGCCCTTAACTAAATGTTCTGCATCAAACCCCATGAAGCCTTTTTATTTCTTTTTTTCCTTCCAAGTTTTATGGCCTGCATTACGCTCCTGACAATTAAATTCTACAGATAATTTAAACATTAAATCCAAACAGGTTTCTAGAAAAGACCAGAGCGTGCTGTTGAAATTATCCCAAAACATTTAGAATTTAATGGAGGGTTATATTTCTACTACAGAACTCCAAGACTGATTTAAAATTACAACAAAAGATTATTACTCTATTAAATCCCATAGTGGTTTCCTGCAAGAGGAAGAATGTGTGAAAAAAGTCTGGTTTGATATACTAGCACACTTTTTTGCAGTGTTTATGGCTGGAATTGAGATATTGGCATCTTGAATAGCTATTGATCACCTGCTGTTTTACTTCAAAGAATGTAGCCTCACTGAAGACCTTTTTCCACATCTGTATTTGAGCAAGTACAGTTGCAGCTGCTCAAAACCATGTGAGTTTCTTTCATTTTATCTTTCATTTTCATTTAATAAACTGCAAAAGACCCACAAATGAATCAGCATTTTTTGAAATGGCCTAGACTCGTATTTTGAAAATGAACAGTTTGACAGAACACATCCTGCAAGCAGATACATGAAAAACTCTACAACCACGTTTTTTGAATGCAAAATACTCAGAACTGCCTTTTGTCTAGAACTTCAGGAGCAGACATATCAACCTATATATGCAAGTTAATCCTTACAGAGCAGTAGCTTTCTTTACAAGTCAAAGATGTAATTCCCGAGCAGATGTACATGACTCAATTCAAGAACCTTGGGGGTATTTTTTCAATACAGAAACCTAATTTATGCACTGAATTAAATGATAGTCCAATATAAAAAGGAATGAGACTAAATACTTGGTGTACCCATGTTCAGCAGCAACACTTACACGTAACTGATCTGAATATATGGCTTCAGACTATCTACACAATTGCTTTAACAGACTAAAGGTGTCATATGTGTATTTTTGCCAACAGCAAGTTAGAAATAAAGTATAGCTGTTTAATAACTTTCGTAACTGTGATTGCTGCAAAGAATATGCAGAAAAATGAATGAAAACAATAAATTAGATGCCATCTAAACTCCAGAAATTATTAATCTTGTCTTATCTGTGATTAATTGTTCAACTTTTTTTTTTTTTCACTTCAAGATTGAGTGCATCCTGCATCTTGTTTATGATTTTGTCATAGGATTGAAAGCTATCACAGGCTGGGATATATGTTCCATACATACACAGGGTAATTAAGCTCCACTCCTCCTCTCTTTGATCAACTGAATAGGTTTAGCACTTTAATCTTCACTTCATAAGCCTTGTCTAGCAACCTCTGGACCATTTGTGCTCTTCCTTTGAATTCCTTCCAAGATACATCCTTTTGAAAGTATTTTCTGATAACAAGATGTTCTAGAAAAAAAGTTGTGCTAATACAGTAGAGTGTATCCCCCATTTTCAGTTGATATTGCTTTTTAATCCATAAATTTATGGATAATATCCATTATTTTTTAGCATACCTCAGCACCAAGAGTTCATGGTGCGGTGGTTATCTATCCACAACAGCCTCTAAATCCTAATATTCTATTTTGACCAAAGAGTGAAAAACATTATTTTGAAATAAGCACATTGTCCTCAGGAATCTTGCCTGGGAAGTTAAAGACAACAGTATTTATTTCTCCCCTTCTCTTCTACACTTCTCCTTAATTCAGTACATGAGTCACTTTTTATTAACAACAGTTAATAATCTTAAATTATTTTTATGGATCACATATATTAAAATAAAGATTGTCTTACTCAACAGACTATTCTGATGTAAGGTGATGCCACAGCAGTGACTACACAAAAACCTTTCAGTAAAATCATAACCCTGTAAAAATTACAATTCATTTACACAAACAGAGAAAGCAAGAATCTAGTTAAAAATGGCCTGTGTCTGTATAAAAAAAATAACACAACACCTTTCAGCCAACAATAAAGGAAGAGATTAAAAAACAAAACTCACACAGACATTACACAACATTATGATGGAGGTTAAAAAATGCTTGGCCAAGCCATTCTATTTAGACGGTAAATGTCTTGTTTGGAAACTTGCAGATCTCACCCACAGAGAGCATCCTACCTGCTTGCGCATGACATCCGTAGCTTGCATGATGTAGCGAGGAGGTAGCCCGTGGCTCCGAGCCAGGATGATGGCCTGCTCCAGGGTAACACTCAGAGTGCAGCTGCAATGCAACACAAAAGTCAGTTATCTGCTAGCAGAGAGTTCCTTAAAAATAACTGCTTCTATATCAATTATCTTTTCTAAAAAGAAAATATAAATAAAAATATTACATAGTAGACCTGCCCCCTATCCTTCCCTCGCCCGTGTAGGCATTAGCCTGAACAGCATAGTGTTTCTAAGCAGAAAATCTTCAAGTGTAACAAGTGTTCCTGCTGACTTAGAATCAAATGCATTTGCCTTGCTGTTAACAAAACAACCAAACAAACCAACGCTCCCCAAACCAAAAACAACACACAAAACCCCAAAAGCCAACTGTGGCTTGGCAAGTGCATGAGAATGTGACAACCCAAGAAAAAAATTTTTTTGGTAATTGTATAAATTCCTTTCTAGGGGCTTTCTGCATGTTATCTCTCACCCTCCACTGTTAAAGCAGACCAAGGCTTTGGTACTAGGATCTCAATCTCTTGCCATTTATTTAGCTTGGTTATTCTCTTGTGAAGTGCAGTCCAAAATTAAGAGGTATCTACCCTTTTCAAAAAAAGAAAATAAATAAAAAGGACTTTCCTTCAAATGAACTGTCCTGTCCCATTTTGTCTATCTTTTTAAAATAAACACTTGAGGACAAAAACTGACTGTGGTTCCACATCCTAATGGAAAGGCTGTCACTGTTTTGTCAGCAACCAGGAAACTTTCAGAGCTAAAGATCTTGCTGTAGGACAATCTGTCATCACACCAGGCAAGACGTAGTAGAGTCATTTTGGCAATGCCATCCCATTTTGGTTGTCATGGTGAGGACAAGAACAAATGGTTGATTTCTCATAGCATCAAGACAAAAACTGTAAAAGACTCATGGATAAAGACAAAAAACCTGAATAGAAACAGGTGTTTTTTAGAAAGCAGAACATGTTTGAGGGCTGCCATCACCAAAGAGGTGGGAGTGGCTCCATTCTGCACCAGTAAGCTGCTTGATGATTTTTTTGTTCACAACCAAAGCACTGCAATAATCCAATCTCTTCTACCAGAAAAGTGGGTTGTACAGAAAATTATTCTACTTTAGCAGAACCCAAGAAAAAGCTGTGGGTTTCAAGTTCAAATAATAAAAGTAAGGCACATGATTAAAATATACTTTTGAGTAGCCTTTTGGCAAAATCCCGACCAAAGTATTTTGCATAGTTTATAATATGCACACAGAACAGACAGTATGTTTCACTCACTCATCTTGCTGAGCAGAAGATCTGTAGGAGGAAAAATGCGTCTGCGCTTATTTTCTTACTGAAAAAAACCCAAACCCCTGACACATTTTAAATGCCGCTTAAGTTAATTTCTGGACTGTAAAAAGTTTCACAGTAGTGAATGTAGAAGACACTTAATTTGATCTGTAGCTTTATTAATGGCCTTTCATTAAAAATTTATAAGCTAAGTGATTTTCCTTGATAATGAAATAATTTTCATTCCTTAGTTTCATGTATACACTGACCTCAGAGTTAACTGGAGGCAAAAATCTATTGACCTTTTGTGTTATGTGTTTGATTAGGGTGCAAGATAGCTAAGAATTAGATTAAAAATTCTAAACACTGTGACTTCACCTTGTCTTTGAAAGGTGAAATATTGCACATAGTACATGCTCGTGATATTTGCCAGCACCAAAATCTAAACATACAACCTTCAAGACCATACAGCAAAGGAAGCTTTGTCCCACTGACAATGGAAAATAGCAAAAGTATCTGAAACGTAGTTTGACAGGTGTTATCTAAGCCAGAAAAAAAGGTAAAAAGTTTCTCAGTAGGTATAATAAGTGCTAATGGCCTCAAAGTACACTTTCAACCAAGTAGTTACTGAGCCAGCTTTCCCATATATCCCATCTTCCTCAAATCCCAAGACTGAAAGAACCAAAAAATCATATTCTGCATGCATCAATCAGAACTAGCAACCTCGTAAATGAAGGTCAGCTTGAAGAATTACGTGCAATTTTGTGATTGAAAAAGACTGCCAAACTGTTGCCAAGCTGCTCCCTCTCCAAAACCTGATGAAATGGCTGGGAATCGTGGACATTATAAGACCTCTACATTTTGACAGTGCCAATCTCGATTCAGAAATACCGTTGCCAAGTGTGTAGATAAACCAGAGTGGGAAAAGCAGAGACAAAGAGTAAAATAGTATAATAAAGATTTCTTTAAGAGGCTGCTATGGAAATAGGCAACAAGTACAATACAATCCTGAAACATTTATGCTAAAATTAGAGATCTCACGTCACGGAAAATAAGAATAGTGATTCTAAGGATAGTAATTTTAACATATCCTATGAAATCAGTAGCAAAGACACTCAAGATGACAGCAGTGGTGACGTTAAATATTATAACACCTTTTTAATAGAATATTTTACATTTGAGGTGAAGTCCTACAGTAATGCTGGCTAGATACATTCACTTTTTCTTTTAAAAAAACTTCTTACTCATTAACATATGTTAAAAATTGTTAAAATTTATCAGTGACATGACTGCATTTCAATATACTGTTTCATTAGAGGAGCAATTTAATACCACTAGATTTTGTGTTCCTTTTAGGGCACATAAGAGGTCTGATGAATGGTAGAATTAAATATATGTTATTGGTTATGGTTTTTGTCCTGTGATTATGAAATAAGGTTACTACTTTCTAAATACAAAGCCCAAATAGTTTTAGTTGAACACCAAATTAGTGAGATGGCATAAAACTGATCATATAGACCTTACATGGTGACTCACAAGTATCCATATGCTGGTGCTTTCTCCCAGCCCTTCAAATAGTGTTTTAATTAGTATATATCCCTTATCACAAATGAAACTGCCCTGGAAACCAGCTGTGAAAAACACAAATGCACACACAAAAATCAGATGGTAGCATGGAAAAGTCATAACTGGAAGTACCTCAGCAATAAGGCTGCCAAGCATGAAGAGATCAAGCAAATGCAAATTTAAAACAATATAACTTCTAAAATTTTAATTAACAATATGAAAGTTGGTTATTCCTAATATTTTAAGACTGTTCTGGTGGCCTGAGCAAGGTTGAATATCAAGGATTGTCAGCAAATACTTGCGGTATATAATAATCCACTCTTCTCCCTCCATTTTGAGAGCTGATAAGCAGATGGTATTAAAGTTTACAAAGCAATCTGGAAGTAGTTCTGACCACCGAAAGTATTTGGTCATTTGGATGCAATCAGCCCAGACAAACCAAACAAGGAAAATATTTGGGGAAAAACTCCTTCAGTGCTTTTCATAGTATTCTGTTATGGGAAGCATAAAGCCCAAATCCATATATTTCAAAGTGCAAACAAATCAAAACCTGTTCTCACTCCCTATCTTTTCCCATCATCCCTTTTTTTTATGCCAGAAAAACAAAAGACTCAAATTCATCATCTCAGAATTTATGTCAGTTAGAATGACAAATTCCCTGCCTTGACAGATGACAGCAGCAAGGAAGAGACATTTGGATTTCCCAGGACAACTGGGCTGAGAATTCCTCATTTCATCCATTTGGTTTCCAAGAAACAGAAGGGGCTGCAGCTGCTCCCAGCCCCTGCCTGCTATCTCCAGTCTCCCATGAGTCATGAAAGTACTGATGTGAAGATTAAATACAAACTTTCAAACATCTTCTGGATCAAACCATCCTAAACAAGCCTGAAAAAAAATGAGATTAAATCATTTTCTATCACCAATAGTCCATTTGTTTCTGACTGGATGTGATTTTCACTAAAAGGCTGCAAATCAGTCGGATAGACATACATCCATACTGAAAACAGAGTTGCAAAATAGGAAAAAAGACTGCAATTTTCTCAGGAATTGATTATTTCACAACAGCTTGTCCAATGTCACTTGAAAGGAAAAATAATTTGGGTTTGTGTTCACTACCTACAGAGCTGCCACTCAGCAAGTGTATATCTATGTTACCAGAGTAAAAAGAATCTAAATCATTCAATTAATTTTCAGGTTTCAATTAGGCTTTCAGCTACCCTACATCCAAAGATGCACCAAAACATTCCTTAGAAAAATGTCCTGAATAGAAAAGATGAGGTGAAACAAATTGGTTTAGTAGTTACCACAGTCAGAGATGTCAAAATGAATTACGTTCTGGCAACGTGAATAGAAAAAAAAAAATGAAAAGGGTGCATGGGTGCTTAGTCTAATTAAAACCTAAACCTTCTACACAATGTGTAATTTAATGCCATTATTATTATTTTAATTACTTTTCTTCTTGTACATCATAAGCTAATCACACATTTGACCACCTTTTAAACCATAAGTATTCATTTTTTTCTGCTGTAATTTAAATTAGGGCTTAGAGAGCAAATATTATTTAAGTCAGTGTACCCGGCAATGTCTCCATGCAAGTAAAACTGAAGCTTGCATTCTCTATGCCCATATACCAAAACTTTGCTGAACAGAATTTCTTTTCACGGGAAGAGGCGAGTTGGGCCAGCCATTAAGTGTTAGAGAGAAAACGAGCATGAAGTTCATACATTAAACTACACTACTGCATTTTACAATTACAGTAAACTCCACTGGAGTTCAGGACTTGGGTCCAGTCCCTTTATGAACCTTTGTGAAGCTGAGACGTTGCCAGTGTGGAAAAGCCACAACATTAAAATCAGTGCTGGATGGAAACACTCGCTGAAGGCTGGTCCAACATACAGAAAGTCATTACTCTGCACAGGAAGTATATTTATTCCATTACAGTGATTCAGTAATCATAAACAATCTTTCAAAAAGCAACTATCTGTGGAACATACACCACTACCCCACTGAATGGGCAGGCCATGGTTAAGGGATCTTCTGCCTTTTATCCGTTAAGCATCGGCATTGCACAGGTTTCGTTCACAAAAGGCTCCACGGTGATTATGTAGTTGTATAAACCTCAGAATAAAGGCATTCCAACTTCCTTCCAAAGGCACACATCCACTATCCTATGACAGGATAATCAAAACCAGCTCTACCAGACATTTTCAGACACAAACTACCAGGAGATTTCTGGCTTGCTGAAGTAGATGGTATGAACTTATCAAGTAGAGAATTAGTCTTAAGAGGTAAGCATATATTAGCCATACTTCAGACCTAACCTTGGTTAATAAGTTCTTTTGTACGTTACAAATATATTTTCATCAGGTGAATTAGATTCAATATTAGTAATTTTTAATTCTGAAGCATGAAACATGCAGTAGGAAATACTGACTTTTTCCTGTAGTTAATTTGAAAGATTACTGTCATCCAATCTATTTTCTGAAATAAATGTGACTATTCTACCTTTTTAAACAGAGAGCTTTTCAAAGAAATTGAAGGGAAAAAAAAGCACATTTATTTCTTCTTTTCACTATACATCATCTGTCAGTGTTAAAAAACTGCAGGGAGTTTTTCAGAATCATTCTTCCTGTAAGATCTTGCCTCTTTTAATCAGCTGGAAATGTTGCAAGGAGGCACTTCCACTATTAAATATTCTTCGCTTAATGAAAGAACAACATTTCCAAAAGATTCAAAGTATTCTCTTATACATTTTATTTATTCATTTTCTGTTAATACTTGCAAAAACAAACAAAGAAACAAAATCTAAAGTCATCTGAAACCCCAGCTTTGGCCATTATCTTTTGTTCTGTGCAGAAAGTCTTTCACATGAAAGGCTTATTCCCCTGTTAGAAGGCACATAAATCTGCTAGAAAATTACCTTTACTTCCTGTCTTGTAATGGTTTAGTGCAGGCTATTACCTTAACTCTCTTCCATGCCAAAAAATTAAAGATTTGGCTAATTTTTTTATTTTAGATTGTTCAAGACGTCTTATTCTATTTTTATTGGAATGTAGCAGGTTTTGTAGCAGTTTTTTTGTAAAAAAAAAAATCAGATTCAAAGACCTGGACTACAGATAAGGCAATGCTGCAGGAACTGAAGCGTGAGAAGACGATTCTATAGAGCATGGTGATAGAGTTGTGTGTCAAATATCCATAACGTTAAAAGGAGTCCAAATAGAAAAAAAGCCCACCTTGAAATCCATACTAATAACAACTTAGATCCATCTTATCTCTCAGTGCATTTTATGAGCTTCCCTGCGTTTTCAGATTGCATTTTAAACAAAACAGTGTCCCAGAATTTAAAGCATGCAAAAGAACGGTAAGACTATAGTCCATGTATTAGAGAAAACAAAGCAAAAATGTACCAGATTGCCTATGAAAGGCAAATATAGAGCAAAATAAAACAATCACCACTTGTAGGAAGAACTTATTTGTGCTAAATGTCTTATTTATTTTGTTTTAAGACAAATTCTCACAGATTTAAAAATTATGTAACTGTTTTCAGTAGCCATCACAGAATGAATGAAATACTCAATTATCCTAAACTATTTTAGAAAAAGAAAAATTTCTTTATACCTCAGTAGGTATCACAGAAGTACACTAACTGTAGATGGACGTTACAGAAGTATAATTTAAAAAAATAGAAGGGAACAGGACTGAAAGGACAGTTGAGACCAGATGGCTGGAGAAGAGCATAGATTGGTTTTTCAGCCTGTGCTGACCTGCCTCCTGAAAGTAGACCCATTGATCCCCAAAAGCAGCTTTCCTACTGTGGAGTTAATAGCCTAAATACAGCCAAAAAACTTCAAGGAGACTTTTTTTTTTTGCAGCACACACTCACTGAGCTCAGAACTAAACTCCCAAAGAAAAATTTCTACAATAATTTAGAAGGAAAAATTCTTTTGAATGTCCAGAACACAAATTCAGAGTACTTATTTTTCACCTTGTTTCATCTGATTCACAGAAAGGCAGCTGGCCATGATGGACAGCTTATGGTGTTACTCTGCTTTGCAATGTGGAAGATGAAGCAGGTTTAGCTGGATTGCAGGAGTGGTGCCAGCTACAGGAGACAGCATAATCAACCCTTGGCAAAACCTGCCTCATCACTCAGCTGAGCGCCTGCCAGCCAGAACCCCACTGCTTGAAGGATGGTAACGCTAATAAGAGAATTTCTCGAGGGGAAATTAAAATCCAGAAAAGAAAATAAGACGGTGATTTTTCTGGGGTTCATCACGATTACAAATGACTTTGCTCTTGATCCTCCAGGAAATGCAAAAATTTAAATAAACCTGGGATTTGTTTCATTTGGATGCTTTAAAGGATTCCTTTGAGTCTGTAAGACCTATAGTCCCTGAACAGACTTCTGCAGCTGCTGCACCTAATTTCATTTTGGCAAGGAAAGAGGCTGGGACATGTCTGTGTGGTGCAGTCTTGCTCTTCTTCCTCAAGCAGGAGCTAGCATCATGATTCAAAAAAATTTAAAAGTGCCTTTCATCACCTACATTTGTACAGATCGATTACAACTTCAAACAGAACGAATACAAGTGAAGAAAGCAGAGTGTTGTTTACAGGGTGACATCTGACTGGCAGGCAGGAATATAATTATGGATGACCAAAAAATGGAAAACAGAAATGCAAACTATTGATTTTATGAACTAATTTAGGGCCCTGTTCCTGATGTGTGATAACCCAAGGGGAGTTTTGTAGCATTGACACATCACTTAGGAGAGTGAAGGTTAAAGGGACTTATGTTCCCCCATTCTTGTTTTTCTGGTGATCAAAATGTATTTGAAAAGAACTGCTGTCTGAAATAGATATAGAATTGCAGGCTCTAATGTAAATTGGTAAACATATTGTCATAATAAAAATCAAAGCAAAGCAATCACCAGCAATTCAAAATTCCCAGCATTATCTTGGATATAGGGATCAAAGTATGAACTCTGTCAAGCTGTTTTAGCCTAGTGCAGCGTAAAAAGCAATTTAATATGGATCACAGAGAAGTCAGAAACCAAGACTCTGCTGATCCAGAGATCAGCAATCACTGTCAAGGCAGACAAAGCTGCTGTTTCATAGTTCCTGGCCTTTTCTGCATTAGACTGTCAACCAGAGCCTCCCTCACAAGCTATCTGGGACTCGAGTCTGGTTAGTAGGAATGATGGCCGAATCTTCCCTCTGCCCCCGTCAATCCATGACACCTAAGCTGAGTAAACACAGACAGGGTTCTCCAGTCAGTTCAGTAACAGACAGATAAATTGAGTGAGGCAAGATATATACATATAAAAAAATCTATTAAATATATCTAAACTCTGACAGATTAATAGCTTGCTGAGTTCCCACTGCCCAAGAACAAAAGAAAGATGCTGACAAGCAGAGCGCCCTGTACTCTTCCACAGACTCTCACACATTCACTGCCATTAGAGACCAATCACAGAAATTGTGCTAAAATGAGGGCTTTTTAAAAGAAAGCATAGGGTGACCTCGCTCCAAGTCTTAATTTTTAAGGTGGAAGGACTGATCAGTGAATAGATTTTCAAACTTTATTGACAAGGACAATTCACATCTTTCCCCCATCTGTTTACCTAGTAGCATCTGTAGATATTACTAGTTTTCAACTCCTTTAATATCCGTACCATAATGATAAAAAACAGTCACGAGTCCTTGATCTGGCTATTAGTGCAAAGGCAATTTCAGAATGTCAAAAAGCAGAGCCCACTTAGTGTTGGACTGTACAGATGTGGCCTAGGGAGGCCAGAAAGAGAAAATAGCTCATGAAGTGACTTTATATCACTCCAGATGCTAAGGAAAAGCTTCATCCATCCAGTTTGCATGCGCAACAGTAACTTCGGGAAACTGTTGTTAAAAATCTTCCTCAGCTTTTACCACTTCAAAAAATAAGAGCACATGAATCCCTCCTAGTTTCTAAATGCACAAGTTTTCTTCTGAACTTTTGGAAATTCTGGGCACAAACTCCTGGGAACCTATAAAATTTCTCAAGTAATCCATTCCTTTTTCCTGAAGGGCCTCTCTTAAAATACCTCTGATGATGCCAAGAATTGATGTTTCTTTCTCTGAACAGATGGCAGCCACAAAGGCAGTATTAATGCACAAATGAAGTAACTGTATCTAGTACCAAAGCTCAAATGGACTCACTGTAAAGCAGAACTAGATACGCTTTAGAGAAGTATTTTGTATCTTTCTGTGAATAGGTGATGTTAAGTCCTTTAACATCTAGATGGAAACCCAGATGTAGCACTTTTAAATACCATTCTCATGTTAATATAGTCTTTAAATTCAACACGTTGGATTTCTAATATTTTGTGGGTTTTAAATATACTTCAATAAAGATTTAATAGTTTATACCTTTGAATTAGCCCTAGTTTTGAGCAGAAATTTGATGACTAATTTATTTTCATCTAAGAACAGCTCATATTCAGATTTAAGCGAGCGTCTTCTTCAGTCTCCAAATTACTCGGAATAATTTGTGACCCACACATTACAGGGTAATAGGTTATTTGGGCTATTAAAGCTGTTCTGACTTTATTCTTAAACTGTACGAATTTTTGGCACAAATATACTAATGAGTTCATGAAACTGTGATGAAACCCAGAGGCAGTCTTTTTCAGTTTTATAAAAAAATGGCAGAATTAAGCTCAGAGTCTCTTCTGATCACAAGAAACATGAAACTGAAACCAAGACAAAATCTTTATAGTTTCATGGCCTTCTGAAACAACAGCATTATGACAGCCCATTCTATATAGTATTTCCACCTTCATCTGATATAGTGACTAGTGTTCCATAATACAGCTTTTTTTCTGCTATTACCTAAAATCAATGCAGTATACAACATGATACATACACTTGTATCATTGACAGAGATTAATTCAAATATTCTGTTGCAAACTGTCAAATGGTAAGCATTGTCCTTGCACAATTTAATGGTGTTGGCTATATATGGAGCTTTTCCTTTTTTTCATGCCTGTTAATCTCCACTGAAGCTTATGTTGCAATTGCCTTTTTCTTTTTTTCTGCCCTCATCAAAGCTCTGTTAAAGAAAGGATGTTACTTAAAATGAAGAGAAAGTAATGCTCATTCTAACACCAGGTACTGGTCCCCAAGTCTGCTAAAATAAGGACTTGCATAGATCAGAAACTAAGCAGCATTGTTAACATACTCCTACTTCTGATCTACAGTTTTGAATTCTTATCAAAAGTGCAGATATTTAGCATCAGATTGTTACGTTAGTTCTTTTGTTTGTTGGAGTTTTTTCCCCTTCTCCAATTGTAGTCTTTTCTTTTTTAGTGGAATGGACCAAAAAAATTGTAATCTGCCCAGCCGGAGCATGAACAGAATATTAGAGATATCTGTAATGATGCTATTATCATATATATATATGTCTAATAAAATTTCTTAGAGTTGATGACAAAGATCAGTTGATTATAGGTCAGTCTATTTTCTGATACTGTATTAAACATATCAACTGCTCTACAGGCTGAACCTCTAGTTATCGTAAGGTATTCCTGCAAAAATGCGTATGTCTTAAGTTTCTTTTTTTTTTCCTTGAAACAAGCTCTACTATTATTCCCTTTAGTATACAAAGTAAATAAAAATTTCAGCATTTCTTGCTTGTACTAAGAGTTCAATACAGGAAGTGGTATTCATCTAGATAATGAAGCTTTTTCTGCTTTAGAAATTCAGATTTCTGCCTTTTACTGACTTGAATGAGGAACAATCCTTTACAACTGCACAAAGCAAAACCGTACTGTTCATTTTTGTCAATCACTGCAAATACAACTCTAGAATTTCACCAAAAATCTTTCAAGTATGTTAGATATTTAGTTTAAGATATTCGATATTTAGTGTAAGATCCCTCTATTAATAAAGAGCAGTGGTCTCCAAGCTGCAACAGCTGCATGAATGACTGCAACCAACACAGGGGAAAAAAAAAAAATTGTCATACCGGTGAACTCCACTGTTGCACATAATGATGTGACAAGCTCCAAGCCTGCTACAGAGTTCGGATGACACGGAAAGCAATCCCACTCCAGAAGCACTGCACGCAGTGTATGCACAGGCAGCGGTGCGCTTGGAACGGATGAAGGACCCTATGAGTCGGTAAAGTTCATCCAAGCAATTGAGAGGCCTCATCAGCTGCAAGAAAGGAAGTGAGAATTATATAAATATTTGCTACCGAGAACACAGGAAATACTCTAAAAGAATAGGTCATCACAGGAGGAATACCTGATCCAGTTGAGAAAGCCAAAGCCAAATTCCATGATATAAATACACAGAGTTTTCTGGTACATGACCTGAGACAACTTCTAAAAACTTTTCAATTCTTACCATCACTGATTGTTTCATTCCAGGTCTGCCTATGGAAGTGTTCTTCACTTCAACAGACTGAATAGACCCATGAGGGCTATATCCACTAAAGGACTGGCAAAGAAGGGAAGCCATGAAGAGGCAACCCACAACCACACACAGATATAGGAAGAATACTGACTGGTTAGTTGACCTGCTGAGAAAATCAGCTTATAATTATGACAACACTGTCCTTTATTTATCAAATATCTAATTCCTAATTCTGACTATCAACATCAAAAAATAAAAATGAACACAAGTCAAAAACATACCACAAAGCAAGAACAGTTAACTTTGTAGCAGGACTTAAAATGACTCCAGGATTACTGTACTAAAAATTAATGATCCACCTAATAAAGAAGGCAACTTCAAGTGCAAGGCTGCTGTCAGAAGAGGATCCTTCAAGAGTGGTCTAGCAATGAAAACAGTATTTCATGGTGCTTTATGTACACAAGTTGTTCACAATAACATTTTGCAGACCTCATAATTCCAAATTCCCACTTCCCTTTATTCCAGAAACACCTAGATTCCAACAAACCCCTGTGCTACTCAAAGAATTAGTCTTTTGAAAGACAGATTCATTCCCTTAAGACAGTTTTAACAGTCAAGGAAATGGCACCCTCACTTGTTCCTATATGATAGTTACTTTGTTGGAAAGCACAGAGGTCAAGTAAATCAACTATAACAAATTGCATATTTAAACTGGGTACAAATAGATTTAACTTGGTTTAGGTCCTACTGGTTTAACTTGCATCCATTTAAATTGATTTTAGATGGTGTCATTTATTAATGCAAAGCTATGGACAATAGTGAAAAGTGCAGCCAAAAATGAATCATGCACTCACTCTTGGCTTGCTCCAATTGCAAAATAAATTCATTAGCCTAACATAGCATCCCTTGGTCAGATCTGGATTTGTGAGATGCTTTTCTCTTGCCCTTGAACTTTTCACTGAAATAGATAGAGAACAGGTTTAGGGGTAACAAGCATTTCACACACAGCTGAACATCCCCTGCTGCCCCTGCGACTGCATGGCAAGTTAAGTTGCTCAGTCCCCAGGGAAGGAGAGGCAAATGTCTTTCCCTCCTGTGCAGTCCTGCATGGATCCAAGAAACAGGAACTATCAGTCTGTTAACAGCAATGCTGGATGACACTGACATAACATTTTAGTCTGTCATAGGGCTCAGCTGATGATCACTATTATTTCTCAAGCCACAATAGCTCAATCATTTTTGAAGTCAGCATAGGCAAGACCCTAGGAATTTCTTTATATCCCCTGTTTGGCTGCAGTACAGGCATTAACTCTCCAACAGCAGGAGAGAGCACTAAACGAATTTTCATAGCCCCTGGGATCTCTGAGCCACAGAAGTTTAAAGACAGATGAAAGCATTTGAAGAAAGCCTAAATGAGAAAATTCAGAAGAAAGCCTTCTGAGCAGGATGCTGAATGAGTATTTAATTTGGAAAAGCGCTTCCAGCATTCAGAACAAAGAATTTCTGCCTGCACCTCTCTTTCCCCATCCCACCCCACATGCTCTTAGAGCAGTTACATTGCTCTGAAAGCACAGTGAAAAAGGAAAGTTATGATTCCTCTTCTCAAACACATAGACGCCCTCCTGCCACACCTTTTGATACAGAACCAGAGGGCACCACCTACCTCTAAAACACTGCTGGGACAAAATGCTGTAAGAGAACTCCTCCCTTCCCTGCTTCTCTCCCCATGGCTTTAAATAATTCCATTTTTTGATTGAATTAAGAAAGCCTGGACAACACAGTGTGTAACACAGAAAGTTTAATTAGGCACTTAATATTTTTATTTACCTTATCTATATAAGCTGCTTTAGATGTTGAATTTGGGGGCAAGTTTGACTTGTCCAGGTAGAATGCCCTGAAAGAAAAAATAGACAGAGTAAGGCAAAAACTGTTTAACTCTTTAAGCTCCTGAACAAAATGTACATAAGTGACCAGTGTTAGACACCATCCTAAGGCTGGAATTTTTTTTACCTTATGCTAAGAGAGGGTCAAGGAGTAATACAATACTAAACAGGCACTATCACTCTTCAAGTAATAAGGAACATTTTTTGTTCTGGAGACAAAAACTGTCCCTCTCCTCTTTGACAGTACAGTGCAAAATTTTTATGTTTAGCTACCAGAGAAAAATGGATCTGAAAGAGATTTTCACCAAAACAATCCATGAAAAAGTTGTGGCAACTGTATAGATTTTAATAGTGACTTTGGGAAACTTGGCATATAAACAAGTGCCTGAGCCTTACACTCTACAAGCTTTTTTATATTCACTCTCTGTAACTGCAATAACGTAATAGCAGAATCCCAAACATGAAACACAGCACTGACAGAGGAAACATATATATGTTCACAATGTAAAAAGAAACAAAAAAGCAAAAACCCTACGAGGGACAAATATGCATCATACAAGCAAAATGGTATTTGCAATGCATGTACTCATACATGTGTGTGCAAATGAAAACCCAAATGCCTTTCTTTACAATTTCCACACATTCCTTTGAAAATTAACTAATGCATGAAAGGAAAAGGCAAAGAAAACTGTCATTTCCCTGCAGAACACAACTGTGATAGACAAAGCATACTTACTTTATCAGGTTTATCCACTGTGTATCAACCCATATTCTCCCAGTTCCTTTTACAACCTTTCCCTTATCAATGAATAGTCCCAGAAGAAGTTTATATAAAATCTAAAAATGCATCATGTGCTGTTTTTAAATACAAAGTTGACTAATTTCTGTGTGACACAAAGGAGGTTGACATTTTGTACAGAGGGTTTTCACACTATCCCCTCCTAAAACAAAGATCCCTTCCTCTTACTTTTTAGCAAAGAGCACACAGGAAGCATAGAGCTCTCCTCTTGTCTCCTCCAACGCAGGAGACCTAGAAGAATTTTTGTCTTAACTTTCCAGCTTATAAGCAACTTAACTGCTCATCACAGAGAAGCTATCATTACACATCTCACAGAGAGAGGAAATATCCTACTTATCTCTGACAAGATCACAGGGGATTTTGCCTCTGCAGCAACACTTAAAAAAACCCGTCCCTGCCGATAGCAGTGGAGTTGGACCAGATGAACTTTAAAGGTCCCTTCCAACCCAAACCATTCTGTGATTCTCTGATCACAAAACTCATTCCGCTAGTTGTAAAGCTCCTAAAACCTCCTGTGGCAGCTGAAAATAGAAACATTTGGTGGGCCTCCCTGCCTGGACAAGGCATCCAGTGAGAACCAGGCAACAGCTACCACTGCAGTTAATTCTGGGCAAGGTTTAAATAAAACAAGACAAGCCCCACTGAACTATGGAAGGTATAGAGAAAAAAGAAAGATATTCTCCAGTGACAATCTCAAGGTATCACTGTGATGTAGCTCCACTGCCTGTGCACGAGGAACAGACCTGACTATATCACAGAACCACAGAACATGCTGAGCTGGAAGGCACTCACAAGGATCATGGAGTCCAGCTCTTAGCCCTTCATAGAGGGCTATGAGCTGTCATCATCCCCAAGAGTCACACCATGTACCCAAGCATACTTTCTCAACACTTCTTCCACTCTGTCAGGTTTGGTGCTGTGACCACCTCCCTCGGGAGCCTGTTCTAGCACCCAGCCACACTCTGGGTAAACCTCCCCTGACACAACTTCAGGACATTCTCTTGAGTCTTGTCACACAGAAGAGATCAGTGCCTGCCCCTCCTCTTCCCTTCACACGAGGAATTTGGAGACTGTGATGAGGTCCCCCCTCAGTCTCCCTTTCTCCAGGCTGAAGAGACCAAGTGATCTCAGCTGCTCCCCCTACACCTTCCCCTCAAACCCCTTCACCATCTTTGCTGCCTTTTGGGCAGGGATGCACACTGCAGATTTGAATATCTTTTATTCTTCAGTAATCTGGAATAATTGAGTTGACAAAATAATCCATCCACCTTTAATTCTAGTAGAATTTTCTTCCTATAGCCTTATATTTGAAAAACATCTTCTCCCAAATTTAAGGTTTGAATTAATCCCTCCAGGAAGCACAGCAAAGCTAATCTAGTTCTGTTATTCCATTAAGCCTGTTGCATGATCCAGAATGTACTCTGTGTCAAAAGAAGCTGGAGATCACTGAAAGGAAAAGAGGTTTGTAGAGAAAATTACTCATAAATCATTTTGAGGGGCCACAGCACACAAAAGCTACCTCAGCAGCATCGGACCAACCTTTTTCCTTGTTAGCAAAGCTAGAAAACAAAGCATTACCCGGCTCTCCACTGAACATAATCACACTGAAAGCCTACACTGCTCTTTCCTGCCATGTGATAAGAAAACCTGCTTCATTTGGAGTCTGTGCAGCACTCTCATTCTCTTTGGACTGTTCTTTCAGCAAATTCAGCTGCATTAAATGACACCAGAAACCAAAAATAGAACAGTACACACATTAATGGAGTACATAGAAAATAATTAACTCGGGGTACAAAATGAAGCAACATGGACATTAGAATGGGATATACAATTATAGGAATTACTCCATTAATTCAGTCAATTATTCATTAACCTAAACAACAAACAAATAATCAACTATACAGAGCATGCATTTAAAAATATCAAAGTATCCTGTTACAAGTAAAACTATTACCCCCTCCCCAATCAGATAACACTCCCAGATGTTTCTCGAGTGCTTTATTTTTATTGCTTTTCATAAAAACTGTCTTCAGTATTTTACAGAACATGACAAACTGTGGACAGCATATAAATTTCCAAAGCACTTCACTTAATTACTAAATGCTTGTACAGGTCCTTAATCATATTTTATGGGAAAAGTTAATGGCAATCTTGGTACACTGCCCAATTTAGACAATATTTTCTAATCCATTTAAAATGAACCAGAATGAAATCATAGTTCTTTGTCTTCAAATGTGACGCTAGTTCTGCTTTTAAAGCCTTACAATTTCTCTAAAATGTAGCAGAAAAGCTTTTTTTTTTTTTTTTTTTTAATTTTAAAAAAGGTAGATAATCCAATACTAAATCTACAAAGGAGTATTGCTGTGTTTGAGTTTTGTAGGATACCCCCTATGTAACAATGCCAAATAATGGGACAAGTATCTCAGGGAAAACCAAGACTGGGATAAGGTAACAAACATCTTAGGGTTCAAGAAGAAAAATCTATCACAAGATGAATGCTTTCCTGAGATGTTTTCCAAAACTTATGTACAAAGGAGATGCAGCAGTACTGATGTTTTCTAAGTGAAGCATTTTACAGGGTACCCTCCAAAACTGCCACAGACATGTAAAATCCTGAAAATTTAAAATATTGCAAACAGAACCCTAAGGAGGCTCCAGACCTGCAGAGAGACGCATTCCTGAGTAACTTTGTACATGCAAATAATTCAAGCAAATCCAAGTTTACAGTCTTATTCTCAATTTCCTGTTTCAGTAAGCACATAGGGTTATCTTAAGCACTGGCAATCTTGTCTTGAAAATACAAGGATAGTAAAGAAGTGATAGAAGAGGGGGAAGTAACTGGGTTATGGCATTTAAAAAAGGCCAGTTGGGGGTTCGACTCTAGAAAGCTTTTACTTTGATTTTATAGAGGAGAAGAATTCAGTCTTTTACATTTTCTGCATCATTGTGGCACACAAATAAATTAACTCATAATCTCTTCAACAGAAGAATACGCCTTAATTCTACTGGATTTTCAATCCCTCAGTCACAAGATATTCAAGATCATTTACAAAACCATAGTCAAGAACCTAAGAAACGAACAGAGTCAGGAAGTGTTGGACTTAGTGTCCCCAATTCTTTTCTTCAGCTCAATCTAAAAAGCATGTACTTATGACACAGATAAACAGTATCTCTGTGTATTTGCATCTATGTGCACACATGCCTTTGTATTTATTTAATAACAGTTTTCTTGCAAGACTGCAGCATCTCACTGAACTACTCGTCTCCCACAGATTTAAACTCTCTCCCGTCTATGAATAAGGCATGTTGAGAAACTGGCATTAGGATGATTACAAATATCTGAGGTGCAAACTGAGAAGGACACTGGCAAAGGAACAGACTTTCTGTCCTAGCAGACACTTCACAGCCCTGCTCTCAAACCTTTATAAGCACAGGGGATCTCAGAAATGTGAGCATAGAAATGTGAAGACAGAAAGTTATGGATGACAAAAGAAAAGGAAAAAAAATTCCAAATCCAATTTGCTCTATGTACCACTGCCCACTCTTCACATACTGCCTCTTTTCACCCCTATTTTCCAGGAAATCGAGTCTCCAGCATCTCTACCTACATCCAAAAGCACTTGAAACCATCCTTTTCCTGATGTGAAAGGGAAGTTCTTGCACCACAGACCAATTACAGCTGCCTTCCTGCTTATCCTAACGTTATCCAAACAGACAAATCCACACTGAACAAAATAATGCTAACTAATTGTTTCCATATTTGCCTTTCAGACAGTGAATGTATCCTTTTTAGCTTCTGATATTCCAGACATGGAACACACTGCTAAAAAAGACAATGTGCCAAATAGTCATTGGGTTATCAGGATTTCAACTACATCTACAAACTGTACAATCTACAGGCTTGGGCTGGACTCCTATCTGTGACCAGAGGGAAAGAAAAGGCTCCACCCTTGATCACTGCAGATATATGTTCTCTGCATTTGAAGAGGATAAAGAAAGCAGGATGACCACCTCAGTCAGCAAAGACTCAGTACACATAATCTATCAAGACACATAATTTTCAATCTCAGAACACCACCTATAAAAAATACTGATCACACTGTATCAAAAGTCTAAACAAAAAATGAATTTACATTCACAGAATGAGTACGGCACCGAAAGGGGGAAACCCCCCCCGAAGTGAAATTCAAGCCAGCTGGCAGTATCTTTTAGACCAGCTAGATAAATTTAATTTATTTTGCCTCGGATCTCTCTATTCTCTCTCTGGTCTTGCTTCACTTAGATGCAATGAATCTTTATTTCTGTTCTACCTAACATACCTCTCATTAAGTTCATTAGGAGACAAGCTATTATTTCCTTGTTATGTCCTTCAGAAGGACTTAATTTTCAATCTCTCCTTCATAAAGATTTTGCATTTAGAGAGACTTAAATCACAAGATTCTTGTTCATTTGTTACCACATCTTAAAAATCTAAGGGGCATTAGATTTCCAGTGTTTATAGTCATATAAAATACATGATAAATGTTAGAATGTAGCAATGCAGTCCAGTTTTACTATTGCTTTTTTGAATACAATGTTATGTATCAAATAGGTAGCACTGAGTACAGGAAAACAGTTTTCCATCTGCTTTTTTCTGCAACAAAAAGAAAGCCTTATCACAGAATCACGCTTTGAAACCTGTAACTCTCTTCAGGTCATTTTTCTGAATTTGATGGCAATGACAAAACCTGCTAGGTGCTCATTAACATGTTGCTCACTGAAGTGAGCAGACATGAAGGAGAGGAAGACTAAAATCACAGGACAAGAGTGGCACAAGGACAAGCAACATAAGCTTCTTAACCACATGAGCAGCTTGGTTTGGAAAAGCTTTCCACTGGAAACAGTGGGGGATGGAATCTGTCAGTTTTAAGGTGGATTTTCATGTATTTATTACAGGAATTGATATATGATCTGGTCTTTGTGATAACACAGATGTTGCCTTGAGCCCTCATCAGTTTGTTTCAGAGACAGACAAGCTCTTGCTTTCAGAGTAATTAACTATCTCTAAGTGGATACATCCTTTATGCCATTGTAGCTCATTCATAGCAAAGCAACTATTAGAGAATTTTAGTTCAGCCTGAAGCCACGAATGCCATCACATCTATTTTCTGCCTTGACTGAATTATACAGGATAAGGAAAATATCAGCCTGCCAAGCAGCCTGTATCTTGAAAGGCTGTTGTGCATGTATACATGTGTGTATAAATAAAAGAGATGTTACATTCCTCAGACAGATTTTGTTCCATGTTTGCATAAATTCTAGGGGCAGAAATAGTTTCCTTTTCTTATCCTTCTAAAAATTAAATGAAACATGAAACCCCAACAATATGAAAACCTCATGAATTGCAACATCTCTAAATAAAGAATTCAATTAAATTTGCCTTTGCTCTGTGGAGGACTACTTATGATATAAAATAAATACAGCAGGCTTCAGACAGAGAAATTGTTTGAAGTTACATTGTAAATGAAACTCTTTAAAATGAAAAATATTACATTCAGTGTAATCAGATGTTCAGTGTAATGAGGGTAGTTAGCTAAATCATTTGTCATTAGATTCACTGATTATAATTGCTTCCTTAGCATACAGACTTCCATTTACCTCCTAAAATCATATCCAAGAAAGCAGCAACATAGGAGAAAAAAAACCAAAACCCAAAATACTCCCCCTAAACCCCCACAAAAATGGTCTTTTCCCTTTACTGCCCGCTTTAATTTTTCTTCTATTATGGCAGTACAAGAGCCTTACAGAAGTAGCTGACAATAAACCTGGACACAGCTGACTTGAAAGAATAGTTCCAAATCACACAGAACGGTAGGCAGGAAGCAAAGAACATTTTTTCCAGACCTTTTCTTTTCTATTGATGCACAGATGAGTTAATTACTACACAGTGGTAATCAGCACCCATACCAGAGGTGGGGTGTTACAGGAACCCTCAGCTGTCTTTCCCACAGCATGATCCTATCTTTGCTGTAAAGAACTGGGTCATCATATAGTCAAGGGTGTCAAAAGAAAGTGCCATGCTGGGGATAAAAGAAAATTAATGGGAAAGTTAAGCTCTCCTAACCTCTCTTTCATCTATTATTTTCCTTTTTTCCTCTGAATGTTCCCAATCTTAGCCCCCATAACATCAGGAAACAAATGTTAAAGGTGCTTAGATGTCTAAATGCAAGCATAGGTGCTGAAGAAGCATTAAAAGTGCTAATGTATCTAAAAGCCATTGATTTCACTGATTTCTCATCAGCTAAAAATTATTTGCATAGACAGTTTTGGAATCCAAACAGATACATTGATGTGCAGTTTTCAGTTCCTACAGTCAACAGTTTGGTCTTGCAGTCAATAATGGAAAAAAGCGTCCTGAAGAGATCCAGAAGCTGGAAGCATACTTAGTACAGCCAGAGCCCTGCACCCCGCTGAAAGACCTGTGCCCTGAACATCCTCTTTGCCTTTGCAATACATCCCTTGTGTGCACAGACACATCCAGCAAAAAAACCCAAAAAAAACTCTCAAAGAGCAGAGCAGATGTGCCCGGACTTTTCTGATTAATTGGCTAAACGGGAGCACCTGTAGAAAATGGCATTTCAATAGAATGTCATAGGAGGGACACATGAATGAGAATTCATACATACAACCACCACCACAGACTAATCTGATAAAATATCAAATAGAGAGAAAGGAAGACTGGTAGAGCAAGCTTACTACTGCAGTGTCCAAGTCCCATCCTGGGCCATAAAGTACAAAATTCTGGTAACTTGGACAAACATTGCAGAAGTTTTCATTCCTACACTCAAAGTCCATTTTTAAAAACAGACTAGTTTTTGCAGGAACCTAATCCAAAACATTATTTCTCCAAGCATAAAAACTGTTCTCATATCCAACTAAATGTTTTAAAGTCACTATTCAGTCCAAGGATTAGCTGAATTATGGTCATCTAGCTAACCTGTCTACCAGGGTCTGTCCCAGTTTCTAATTAATCTTTTGATCACAGTAAGGACCTTAAGATTCATTTCTATGTGATGCAGTAATAGCTACCATATTGAATCTCACTCTGCAGGAAATAGACCTTTACCAAATATAAAAACTATATTCAAAGAACAGAATGTATTTCAAAGAAATAATTCTTAAAACAGTAATGCTTCAAAAATTACAATTTAAGTTTACCCTCATGCTTTTACAATTACATGACTCAAGATTGGCAAGAGAATACTTAAATCAACCAAGCAGTCTAAGTAAGTATAGGGCTTTTGTGAGATTTTGTTATTCCTATCAGCTTTTGTAGTAATTACGGACTTGAACAGCACTGTGCTGTGCACTGTTGAAGCAAAATGGTGTCTGGTATCTGTAACAGCAAAAGGACTCAGTCAGGATGGAAACAGCCCATCTGAAAGCCAAGGAGTACCAAAGAAGGAAGATGGGGACAAGTGGGAGGAGGCAGGAGAATACAGAATGGGCTTACTTAACATGAACCTCCATGGAGGTCAGATACACGGGTTCTTTTTAGTCCTCTTCTAAATTAGAAGACAACTGCTGAGCTATCAAACACACAGTAATAAAGATCTTGAAAATCTCTGCTGACCTAATTACTTTCACTTGGATATACTGAGTGTTTCTCATTAGCAAACAATTTGATGATGTTAAATTTACATCACAAGCAACTACTAGCATCAGCTCAGCTCACAAACAGAATTTGAACATAACTTTATTTTCCTTATCAGTGTCACAGAAAAAGAATTGGTGACATATATAAAAAAAAAAAGTTCTGTGAAAAAGAAGTAAGAGAATAAGAATAGTTATCAATAATAGTTGTAGGTCAGATGCTAAGTATTTCTCAGCAGTTTTCAAAATTTCATAAACTAGGCATCAGTTGTTTTGTTGGTTTTTTTTGTTTTGTTTTGTTTTGTTTTTTTAAATAACACCTTTATTTCTATAAAGAACTTCAAACATATTGCGGGGGTACAGGATATTGCCTGAGAAATTGTAGAAAAACTCAACTTCAGCTGGTCTTGGAATAAAAGTTCCCTTATATTACTAATTAGATTCAAATAGCTAAGTGGATTACAGAAGATGGAGGGACATTCTCTCCATTCCACATAAACATGAAATTCTGTAACTGATTTTCCACTGTCTTTCACGCATTCTCATAAAAATGGTAATCTTATCAATGACTATTTCATAGCTGAGGTAGTATTTGTAAAAGCCCCAAATCAAGAACCATGAAAGACAGAAGATCTCATAATGCTCAAATCAGTGTCAAGGAGGACAATTTTGCACCTGAATTTATTGCATCACTTCTGATACAGTGGAAAAGCTGGTCAGAGTTTCATATATATGAATGAAGTCTGCAATAAAAGCAAGTGTTCAGCTTCTTGACTTTGTATGATAGATAATGGTTATCCTTCCCAAAATCCACTAAAAATTTACTAATATATCTTTTGATCCATTCAAATAAATAATTCATAAATTAATTCTTTTAAAGCACACATCAGTATCTGATTTGTCACCCCAAAATATTCTATGTACTCAAACTTCAAGAAGAATTTACTATAAGAAATTAAGAAGTGGCTGAGTAAAGGTACTACTCATTTTTTCATTTACCGTCCTGCTTAGGTACATACCAAGTTAGGTCAACAACCCTGTTTGCAAGTGGGCCCATACACAACAAAGTGGTCTCTTCTGTTTCACATAATTATTCGAGCATTATTATCTCAGTGCATCAGGAATAAGAGAAGTTGAAAATGTATCAAGAGTTCTCATCAATGGATGCTTTGGCTGTGCCTTGAAAGTGTCACTGCCAACCTCTGCTTTCATTCCCACTTGTCCCCATCGTCTTCTCCAACTGCTTTTTCCTTTGCTGTTGCTCCCATTTGCTTTGGCCGCTGTAGCGATGGAGAGATCATACGATGGCCATCAGATGGTCATTTCACAAGCAAGCAATGCATTCCTTTTATATGGAGAACGAATGGTTTAAGGATTGTGTCTTGAATGACTTATTTTATTATTGATTAAGAGGTACTGCACACAGAATTTCTTCCACTTGAAGAGTTTCAGTATTATTGCACTTGAGTATGTTTCCAGGGAATATTCAATTTCACGTTTTGTTCTTCTTTGGAGCAATTATCCAAATGTTAATATCTTTTGCTGCTGTAGTTACTTTCTACTTTATTAGATTATCCTGGCCAAACACCTACACAGGCTAGCAAACAGCAGAAAAAGAATGAAGCATCTGCTTTTCTGTTTTTCCTCTTCACATTATGTCAGTTAATTCCTGAAGCTGTTTGTGCCTCACTTAAGAAATGGGTAGTGTTCACCAGAAAGCAAACAAATCAATTACTGAACATTCTGAACAGACATTAGAGGGCTGAAAAAAAAATCCAAAATTTTCCTGTTCTTGTGACTGCGCAGAGATCTTCATGGTAATTTCTGTTGAATGATAACTTTTTCATGCTAACTTCTTGCAAAATTCTAAGGCCTTGGAGCTTAGCAACTGATCAGAGCTGTGAGCCACAACACAGCTCCGTCACCGTAAAAGAAATGTACCTCATTAAAGCCACAGCATGAATGGAGGACCTAACACATGAGGCAAGCAAGGTCAGGGAATACCAGAGCACAGAGTCAAGAAGAATTCATTTTAAGGATTTTCATGGGAGGCTAAATTGGTCCTATTCATAGGAAAAAACCAGCACAAAGAGTCTTGCCTTGCCCCGCTGATACAGTCTCTTTCTAACACTAGCTGACTTCATCTGGGCCAAATATTGGCATGACCAAAGGGCTCCTTAACAATGATTTGTAACATAAGCCTTGTCACATAAACACTCAGGAGAAACTTTTCCCCCAAATAGGAAGTACTGATACAAGAAGGTGGAAAACAGACTAAATAAATACAATTTGTCATTGAAAATAGAAGTGCACTGAAAGAGATGTCACCAATAAAATGAAATATAACGTACTCAATGAATGCAACTGGCTCTAAAATCACTTTTGTTATAGTAGTACTTAGATTAAAGCACAATCTAGAAAGTCCACTGCTTTAATAAAAAAATAGAGAAGTACTTTTACAAGATCCATGAAGAAAACCTTCCAAAGACAGGAGTGGACCAACAGGTAAAGGAATTGCAAAAAGGGACCCTTGTTATCTTCTTTCCCGTCCTCCATTGTCCTTAACCTTTTTTTTACCTCATATTCTCTGCTGCTTTTAAAAACTGCCTTATCCTTCTAGTGAAATGATAGTTTAAGAGTGAATGGATGTGATTTTACCACAGTCCTTTACATCTTCAGCTCATGTGGCACGTAAGTGCACTCAAACAGGTGTTTTTCACAGATACGGTGAGAGGCAAGAGTAGACTATGTACCATCTTCATTATTTTACTTCATAACTAACAGATTATTTTGTACAGCAGAAAGTCTGTCCTTATATGCAGAATATTTAATGAAATATTTACCAAAATACACAGCTGCATAATTTTTACATGTACAGGCAAGTATGTATTCTGTAACCCATAGCTGATGTGCTGCAGGTATCCAAATATTTATGTATTCCCATTAGCATGGTGGGGTGCAAGGAGAAAGATGCTAAGCTTCAAGGAAAACGGTACTATTTTGCAAATCCTATTCTGTAGAAATTAGGTAAATAGGGTCTGTAAAATCAGATCATAATGTTCAGCAATTCTCATACTCCATTTGTGATCAAGTAGACATTTTCTTTTCTCTATGCATTAGCACAACAACCTCGAGGCAACTATATCTAAAGCTTTCAGGGGAAAACAAATTTGGAGAAAGTAACAGTGCAGAAATCAGAAAAGTCGGAACCACGAATCTTGGATCTTAGTCAATTATGCACCAAAAAAACAACCACCGTACAACATGTTTCAGTTTAAAGATGTGTCACAGAAACTGAACTGAAAAGCAGATCTTTGTAAACTAAGCACAGGAATGCTGGTTTATTACTCACCGTAGTTTCTGGTTATACTGCTTGACTTTTTCTAGTGAGGCTGCATTAATCTGAGCTTGAAATTCTTCTACTGAGACACTGTCTCTGTAATAGTATCCTTCCATGCTCTCCAGTGCTGTGAAAAGAGAAAGGGGAATGGAAAAGAGAAAGATCAGTATTAAATATTTAGTAATTGCCTTCTTTGTAGTTTTGTTCACACACAAGTGAATTACTTTTTAACCTTGAGGCTTTGACCTTACTGTGGATTGCTGAGCTGTTTCCGTATGTCATCAAATTCACCCAGATCTCCCTTAAAGATTTCATTTACAAGAAAAATTGTATTTCTTGCCCTGTGCAAAATATAAAGGAGAGTGCTAATTTGAGTTCCTTTGCTCTAATTAAAGTATTCCTGCCCTGTGAATGTAAATGTGGGGTTTAGTTTTGATATATCCTGGAATAAAATAGTAGAAAGAGCTGGGGCAGTGAAAATAAAGGATTAATGCAGCAATTACTTTCACAGAGGGAGACCTAACAACTTGTCACAAAGTCCAGTTCTGGGAGATATGGAGCACCTGAACCTCTAGTTGTTCCCACTAATTATATGAACACCACCTTCTTCTAGATCAAGTAAAGCAAACTTCTCTGGATCTCTGAAAATGCCCTAGAAGTTCCTTTTCAAGGCTCAGGTAAGTGAAGTCAAATACTTCTCCGTGTCCACCTTTGCTGTATTCACTTCACCAAAGCAAGAATGAATATTGCTACAAGAACTCAGGAACTAAAAAAACCCTTCAATTAAAAGCAAGATTTTATGTTCCTCCTACAAACATTGCACAGAAATTAAAAAGAGGGGAAAAAATGAATGCACTACCATTCCATTTTTGGGTGGTTTTCCTAGAAACAGATTTAAAAAATAAAAACCAAAAAAACCCCAAAACACTCCCCCAGCCCCTTTACTTTAGGGGCTTCATGGGCTGTAACCTTTTCTTTAGTGAAGTCAAATCAAGTGTTTGAAAGATTTTCAAGAAAATGTGGACTGTAAAAATAAAGATCTTCCCACTAAGAGGTCAACCTTATTAGGACATAAATCACAGGGTGAAATGAAAGTTTTTGGGGAAAAGCACTAAAGTCCTTACAATTAGGAATATGGTCACTTTAGTAATCCATACACATTCTAAGGATCCCTCACCCTATTAGAAAATGCAAGCAATAAGCAGAGTTTTGATGGAAGCATGCTGCTGTCTTACAGCTTCAGCTCCACAAAGAATATTAATTCTGCTTGTACTGCTTAATATGATCAGCTAATAAATAATTTATTCATTGTGAAAGAACATGCAAATTGCACTCTCTGTGCTTTCAGAGTTTTTAATTCTACTTCTGTGTGAAAAAATATTAAATTTCAACAGACAGACTTGCTTCTTAACTTCCTTGGCACTAAGTCACATGAGAGAGTTCACCCAAAAATATCCACTGAACTCCATTTACAACAGCATGCTAGTGCAAACAGAACCGATAATCCCTACTGCTTATTTTACTGGCATGGAGTTGGTTTTATCCAATTAGATTACCCAACCGGGAAACTCAATCATCTGTCGGGACTGGCTGGAGTGCACATTTCTGCCTCTGCGGGGCCCATGCTCACAGGTGCATGCAAGCACTCCCACACTGTGTGCTTTGGCTCTCCCCTCTCTGAAGGGTTTAACATTTCTCTACCCAACACTTTAGAAAGCTCTCTGTAAGGAAGCTTTCCTTACAAACATGTCTTTTATGGTATTCTTCAATCCGAGTTGATATATTATGGTCTGAATGTATAGAAAACCAAAGGGGAAAACAACCTGGAAGAATGGGTAGACTCAAAGGGTAGTAGCTAATGGGACAAGGTCTACCTAGAAGCCCACTAACAGCAGAAAAGCACAGGGATCTATATTGTTCTATGTCTTTATCACTGACATGGAGGAAGTAAATCAAGTTTGCAGCAAGTACCAAACTGGGAGAAGCAGTGAATATACTCAAGTGCAGGGCCACATAAAGACGGCCCTACACAGGCTGGAGGAATCCAGCAGGAACCTTGTGACACTGAACAAGGACAAATGTCAAGTCCTGCACCTGGAAAGTCAGAGCCTGAGAGCACCTCTGCTGAGAAGGAGCTCAGGGTCACGTTAGGCAGCAGGTTCAACATAAGCCTGCAGTGTCCTTTGGCAACCATGATGGACAAGATCCTCCTGAACTATATTAAAATAAGCATGGCCAGTAGGCTGAAAGAAGTGTCCTTGCTTTACTCAGAACGTGAAAGCTGCTGACCAACCAGAAAGAGCTGAGTAGAAGGGCCATTATGACGAGCCAGCTCTTCCCAACAGTGCACACTGGCATGACAAGAGACAGTTGACGTAAAATGAAATAACAGATGTCTCAACTCCATAGAAAGAAAATAATTTTTCACCATTAGGGCATTCAAGTAGAGTAACAGACTACCTAAGAAGTTGTGCAGTTTCTGCCCTTGGTGTTTGCAAGATCCTATTTGTTAGACACTCGAGCAACCTGGTTTCATGTCACAGCTGACACTGCTATGAGCAGGAGGTTGGACCAGAGATTTCCTGAGGTCCCTTTCAATCTGAATCACTCAAGGATTCTATGACAAACTGAAAAATGTCAAAAAACATATAGAATTTTAAATAAACTGACTTTTAATTTTAAATAAAGTGTCTTTCATTAAGCTTATTTATTGCTGGGATCTTCATTCTAATGTAGGAAATAGAGAATCTAAATGCCAATAGAAATAGCTCAACATTCTCAGCCTCCAGTCCTACAAATCAGGATCCATTTGAATATATACACAGTTAGGTATATGGTTGCACAAAACTGTTTTTTATAAATGGAGAAACAGATAATATAGCCAAGGTAAACATTAAAAAAAACTTGAAAAAATGTCTACAGTGCCAATCCTGTAAATATGTAGACTTTTAATTTTAGGCATGGAGCTATGCCACTTGGAATAGAGCAACAGAGAGATAAAGAGACTCATGTACACTTACCTGCGTCTCAGACAAAGTATTCCAAAACCATCATTTTCTAAATGTTCCATTTGAAAATATCATAAACCATTTTATTTTAGACAGGAAACAGCTCAACTCTGATAAGCTTGGGAAGCAAAATTTCACTTCACAAGGAACTTACATTTTTAGCTAATGATTTTTAGTTACAGATGGGAATGTACTGAGTTTGATGGCAGCTCAGCCAAACCTCATAGGAAAGAAGTAAAAAATAGAATCCCAATCCACTCATTAATGAGGTAAAACCTGCACAAAATAATGATTTAACCACTAGGATTTAAATTCTTATCCAGGACTTCTTATTCTTGGAGTCTAATGGATTATTTTAGAGGGGCATCCTTAAAAATTAAAGAAATTTGATATGATAAAGAAAGAAGAAACCTTCTATACCACTGAAAATTATTAAGCAGATGTAAACACTTGAATAGATCTTTGCCCTCTTCCTTTAGCTGAGTACAAATATGCTTATCCAAAGAAGCAAATATTTTGGGCTTCTGGAAATAGAAAGGGGAAAAAAATTGCAAAATAAATCCTGTAGCACAGTGAATCTCCTCTTGAATCTAAAAAAATTATTATTATTTCCAGGAATTCAGCTAAACCAAGGTATTTTCTGTTCTCTTTTCTTTTTGTCTGCTCTACTGAAACATGTCTCCTGCTCGGCATTCTCATTTTCCCCTATGACTGAAATCAATCTCTTCAAAAGAAATCTACTGAAGTCTTTATTAGTTTGTTTAAAAATAAGACTTCAGGGATCTTATTTTTAAAAAAATGGTGCATTTTAACTTTATACTACATTCAGCTATTTCTTCATGTATCTTTCTGTTCACAATTTCCTTTTACATCCTGCTTATCTATCAGAGACCAAGCCCTTCTCAAAACCTTCATTGGTATGCCTGACTTCTGTCTATTCTTCATAGACCCTGGAAGCCCTTCACAAGGTAGGGAGTGCTTTCAGCTCCCTCTGAAATCAAAGGCGGCTCAAGGCAATCAGCAGCTCACATTCACCATTTCAGGGAAGCAAACTTCATGCTCCTGACGACTGTAATGACATTGCTGCTAATGCAGGCTGCCTCTAATTTATGAATAGTCTGAGCATCAGCGCCACCATTCCTTACTTTGTAATGTTTGCAGAGCAATAACTACAAAAGCCTGAAAATGTTATTTAACTCTTCATAACATTTTAAAGAGACAGAATTCTCAGGGGATAGCAATTTAGTCCTCAAATATGAAGCAATAGAAAAGATTACAGCCTCATTTGAAAAGCAAAACACTTTCAAAAGCAAGTTTCATGGTCTAGTTACTGTCCATTGCTGTTGGAATCATATAACAGGCGTATACTTAGAAACCTATACCTCTGCCTCTATTTTTTATTAGAAATAACAAATTCAACGGTCTAAATAAATGCCCACATTAAATGACATCTAAATATAAGCATTGTGCCATTATAGTTACAAAGGATTTAAATCAGAGAAAATAAGTGGTGTTTTAAAGAGAGTTAACTATTATGTGAAGGAAGCAGGGTGTGGGTGAATTCAAACTTGTTACCTTGTGAAAAAAGTACTGGATGGATTTTAAATCCCCCTCCATTCTTCAGCCTTTGAGGAAGCTGTTCAAAATGGTAACTATCAAGGTAGAAGTAAACCTTCAGTGTTTGCCGGCTTCCTTCTGCTTGGTATGTGATTGGTACATCTAAAAATACAGCCAGTGTTAACAATTTCATTGAAAGCAATTGCACATCCTTTTACAGAAACCGTTGCACCCAAAATTCATGTGGTTAGATAAAAAAATTACTGCAGACACAACTAATATATTCGGTATTTTACACTGTACATGGCATTGCTGTGGTCAGTTTTGGCCTAACCATTACCAGGGAGTAGACAAATCTCTCAGAGGAAGTCAGTTTAAATCAATTTAATTTTTTCATGTATTTCTTGTTTAAGTGCTGTTTCCACAGATAAGCCTCCAAGTTGAAAGCAGTAACAATAAAACATAGTGACTTGCATTGGTATTAGCATTACCTAGTTTTCACACTGTACACATACGTAAATGGTAAAGATTCCAAAAGGACATTTTTCACTACTTTTGGTAATAAGACTTTTTTTCTTTTACTGATTATGAAAAATCATAAATGAAAAAAAAAAACCCAACAAAAAACGAGTTACTTGTCTTCTGTAACCACAGCCAGGATGACTGCCGTGTCAGCACTTATATCCAAAGAAAATACAGAATTTATTACAATTCTCGAACACACAGACTTATTAGTATAGACACCTCAGTTGGAAAATGCAGCAATATGAACCATTCATGACATAGGTATAAGGTTAACTCCCTATCAGGAGGCCCTCCTGTAACTACATGTTATTACCTGGTCTAGCAGGGCTTCTTTTTAAAACATTTCAAGCCTTACTTGAATTATACCGAAATAACTATGGCCTTATACAGGCTAATTCCCACCTGACTACCAGCCCTGTGCTACTGAATTCCTCAGAGCCAAGGCAGCTTTGTGGATGGCTTTGCGTCTTCTGGTTTTGGTTACTGCAGAAGTTCTCTCATGTGTGGTCTCAATCCAGCAAAGGAATTGTTTCAGAATGACTTGATGTGAAGCAGACACGCTTTCCTCCCTTCCCAGGGGAGTTATGAAAAGGGAAAAAATGAGGGCTTTTTGCACACTAAACAAAGTTCACTGAGGGAAAATATCTACAGGATGAACACATATTAATAAAGGAATGGCTGAAAATAAGTGAAGGGGATGAACTGCAAACTGCAAAGACAGTTCCTTCCTGGTGAGTTGGGCGACTCTGGGGAAGACCTTGATTGTCTGCAGCAGCAGATCTCAGAGAAACTTCTTGCCCAATTTAGAGCTATCCTAATAGTGTTTGCCATCTCATTTCAAGGAACTCTTCCAAGATCTACTTTGGTTTTCAGACAATAAAATGAAATGGGGTTCTCCATCTCACATCAGTTGCATTTCCCTACTGAGAGACATTCAAGATATTTTTACACGTTTCTTCAATAACAACTGGGTCTTCCAGGGACTTTCCTGATTCAGACGCATACTCCCAATGGAAAACTCAGTTAAACAAACAATTTTGCCCCAAGGTTACTGACATTGCCAGATAAGGATTCAGCATTTTCACTGATGATCTCAGGACATCTAGGAATGTTAGGAGAGCTACAGATCTACTTATTCTCCGTAATTCCAAGTTACATAACATTCCCGGTGGGAGGTGATGTTCTAGGAACAAAAAATGTTACAAAAACAGTAAAGCTCAGATACTAATTACTCACTCGCAAATAAGGGTTCTGGCTCTGATTGTCTGAAGTAAAAAGTAACTTTTTCCAAGTCAAACAATGCAACCAATGTATCTTCTAGCATGGCTTGCTCATCAGTCTAAAAAAGGCAAAAGGAAAATTGAAAAGGTCATTTCAGCCAGATGTTTTCCCCAGCAGAAATAACATAAGAGAGCAGGACTTAAATTAACTACAGAATGTTACAGAACATTTCACTGATGCAGTGTATAACCTATTTAACTGCTAGATAATGCAAATATCTTTGTTTCTATTGGCACTTTCCCTTTTATTACTATTCCAAGATGATAAAAATGAATGTTGCCATTTCACATAGTAAATTAATATGCAATTTATAGCTACCATTACTGCTTGTGGTTTTGTAAAACACTGGATTATTACATTATTGGGTCGGAACCAACTCAAGGGTGTGGGGGGTGGGGGGGGAGGGATTGGTCAGATCTCATGGAGGTGAGGTAATGCTGTATCCCACATGCCAGCCCTTGTGAGTGTCCTGGGGCAACCCAGGAGCAGCTGCCAGTCACTGGCCACTTGGAGTCTGCTGGGCAACCCCAGGACAGCTGCCAGTCAAAGCCAGCCTGGAAACACTTCAACACACCACACTCCCTGGAGCCCCTAATCCAGGTTTAGGTTGGCTGGCACACCAGGAGCACTGCCCCTCACCCTGCCCCAGAGCCACAGAATGGCCAGTGGGCCAGAAGTCCCGCCTGACAGAGGTGGTCACAGGAGGTGAGCGCAAAAAAACAGCAACTCGTGGCTCCATTTTCACTTTAGACCTTCAATGTGGAATCTGGACTTACACAGGACACACTGGTGGTAGATCTTTTCCTTTACTCTCTCTCTTTCTTTACTCTTACTTCTTATCTTAATCTCCTTTCTCAGTATTTTGGGAAACTTCGGACTGAATGTGTTGGACTTTGCTAACCTGTATGGGTTAGCATGTGCTAAGTGGAATGCACTGTTTTGGTTGTTTATTACCCTTTTAAGCTTTTGCCTAGTTCTATTATTTAGTCCCTTATTTTCTAAAGTTATCAGTAAAAGTATCTCCTCAGAAAACTTCTGTAGCATATTGTCTTTACGCTACCTCAAGGTATTAAAGAACCAAGGGCTCTTCTAAATATTTGGTGGGTGAATTTTTTGAGCCTTGTCTCTTTTTTAAAGTAAAATTCCTGACTGAGCTTGTACCTCCGGGGCTGGGGTCTTACAGGCTTTTAATCAAACAATTTTGTCATTATTCTGTAAGACACCAGACTGTAACATCTTGTACTGACACAAGGTCTTGCTTGTAAAGCAAGAGGGGAAATGTGAAAACTGAATTCTTCTTTTTAGCAACTTTCTTTAAAAAATACCATAACTTTAGGAGTTCATTTATGAATAAAGATAAGAGTTCATTATGTCCACTCCAAGCATTGATAATTGAACCAGCAGCTCAGAGCAAGCACAGCTCAGGGTGACCTGCACTTTTACCTATAGAACTCTAGGTGTAAGTCAAATATGTGGATGTGCCAACATTCTGATTTGCACCTATGTTCACTCTGTGTACTCCTGAGCTAAAGAGATAGTTAAAGAGATCCAGGACTTCTCAAGGCACTTTACTAAATCTTTAAAAAAGGAAAATAGTAACCTTCAAGTATGGTTATCTTGAGTTAAATATTCAGAGCAATTACAACAGAAATCAATAATCACTTAAAGTAATTCTATTCCCTACACAACGCTCCCCTAGATTAGAAAGAGCCAAAAGGAAACCTGAGGCATGCCTTTTTCCCCCTAAGAACTGAAACAGTAGGAAGACAAGGAATAATAAACTAGCTGCCCCTAAATTGAGTATAAACAATAGTTTACTGAATTAAAGAACAGAAAAAAAATCCCATGATTTTCCCTGATCTGTATAGTGAAATAGCATTCCCATTTGTACATATGAAAAAGCAAATCTGCTAGAAATATCTTTTCTCCTGGTTCAATTTAAGAAGTCTGTGGACAGACTGATTTTGCCAGCAGAACAGTCTGAAAACCATGCAGTGGCGTGGGAAATCCTTGCACAACTGCTCATTCTTTACTGAATTCTGGTCATAATGAGTGTAATTTCCTCCAAATACCCTTGTTTAAAATAACACGGATCATTTGTAAGTCAAATAGTGCTGAGAAGGTATTGAAAAAGTGGTCTTTACATTTCCCTTGGTTAAGAACTGTTAGACAGAAAAGACAGAACTTTATTTTCAATTTGACAATGCATTCTGCTGGTATCTGATTATGTGAAAATAGCTAAGTAGCACACATTTTCACTACAAAGGAAATCACTATGATCTTGAAAGAAAAAATATAAGTATCCAGTGCTGTAAAGACAACAGTTGCTTTGTGGCAACATGACAAGAAAGCACACAGAAAAGCATAAGACAAACATTGACTGAATTTACTTTTGAACTCCAAGGATTCCAGCACCGGGGCATGTTGATGCTGCATGGTGCCAAAAAAGCATCCAAGACCCAAGACATGAGTCCAAGCTTCCCGGTACTTTCTTCACATACTCCTCATGTGGATAAAGAGCTGTCCTGTTTCTCTGAGGCACTGATTTTATCTCTTTGTAAGCTGCACATGTTGTTCTGACGCACCCTGTCCCATGCAAGCCCACATCGGTACCTCAACTACCTCTGAGGTATCTGCTCACACTGACTCCAACAATTGCATAGACTAAGACTTTATGATTTTGATTTAGAAATGCCTTTATTTTTATTGGTCTCCTCAGCTTCTAAAGTTTCTCAGGTCAACTTGTCTGCAAATTTGCTGCCAAGATAGACAAGGAAAGGAAACAACACCTTTGATACTAGAAATTTCATCTTTTATTTACATGGAGTTTTATACAGTATGATGGACCAAATCAGTTATTTTCAGGGAGCAGCCCCAGAGGTTGAGAAGACTGTCATGGAACAGACTATGCAGACTGCTTCATGGTTCTTCTGGTTAGCAGGAATCCATTTAGTGTGAAAAACACCTTAAATAGCTGAAGAAGCACTTTGGATAACTGGGGACTAAAGGGCTACAAAGCCATGTCCCTTATTTAATTGTTCCTTAAGCCATGGCTCTTTGCCAAGCCTTGTGGAAGAAAGAGCCAATTTCCAATTTCACTGATAGACTACAAGGATTTTCCCTATGATCAGCATGTTTAGTTCTTCAACTACTATAGACCTATAGGTATTTTGGGGGGAAGGGTGATAAAATTAACTAAATTAGGTAATTAATTTATCTTGCATTGTTGCTTATTGCAAAATGAAGTTCTGGTTATCATCTAATACTACATTTACTCCCAGGGAACAGCTACAATAGCAGTGGGGAGTCAAGGGTAAACTTGCTGTCTGCTAACTCCAAACAAACATAATACTGCCTTTGTGGAAATCATATTTCCCATATCATAAACCAAACACATCCCACATCTGTAATTATCTGAATTGCAACTTTTCCAAATAGCAGCTAATTAAGTACCAAGCTAAGCATAAAGAATGCAGAAAATCACATTTATATCTAAGACTGTTTAACCATTTCCCTGGTGCAGTGAATGAGCAGGAGCTGCGGCCAAGCATGCCACATGGGGAGTCTTACCAGGTTTGGCGAGAGCAGGGACTGGAAATGAAGGAGAAGACCTGCACTGGCTATCTGTTCCAACCACCTCCTGCTGGCCTCCAGTGTCTCCATTTCATATTCTTTGTTGTTGTCAAACATCTGATTTAAGGCCACCATTAGCTGCTCTGAAAATGCACAGACTGTGGCCACCAGGCTCTGACAGAAGACCATGTCTCGCCTCAGCTGTATCTCGCTGTCTGTGATGGGTAGAAGCCAGAAGAGCAAAGGCAAAATGGAGCAGTAGATTAATTAACAGCAAAGGAACTGAGCTGGAATTCTTTTCTTTGGCTAAAAAATATGTCATTTAAATGTCAAGTAAATTAAAAGTTTACAGCCTAATGTTATTCCTGGGAAATAGTACTCCAAGACCAAATATTTTAATGTGGAAAATGGCAGATTATTTTCTAATTCTAAAATTATATATGAGTGTATTTAAAATCTGGAATTTAAAGTATTTCTTCATGAACAACATACATTTATCTTGTATATTTTGATATACACGCCATCAATTCTAAGTACTTTTGATGTCACAAGGCAATGGATGTGAGTTAGACCTTTTTGCTGCAATGTGAGAACAAGATGGGCACAAAAACATTTACTTTCCACCAGAAAACAAGGACAGTAAGAAGCTATGAATATGACTGCATCATCTGGTCAACTCCACAGCTACCAGCTGGGGAGGGCAGATGAACACTTTCTGCTGTAAAGCACAAAGTGTTGCTACTAGAACACAAGCTATCCAAATACAATATATATGAATATGAATCTATAAAATAAGCACAGAGCAACATCACATATCCAGGAAGCAGCAGAAAGTTACAGTGTCAGGAAAGTCCAGGAGGAAGGTCCCTAGATAGATGTCTATGGATCATTAGCAGCTGATTTAAATTAGGGACTAGCTAACCTACCAATTTATTCTGGAGGGCACAAGCATTAGGTTAGATAAAGGTCAAAAGAGTTAGAAATGGAAACATATTCTCAATAAAGTACAAAACTGTGGTGATAAATATTCAGTGCTTCCCTCTTCTCCTCCTTCCTGAAGGTCTTCAAGTAATTTTATCATTATGAGCTGTTAGGCAAACATCAATCACAATGGTACAGGTAGACTTAATCTTTCTCAGACCAAAAGAAGCAGATCAGGTGATACTGATGTCTTTCCAAAACCTAAAATATTTGCCCTCGCTTCTAGATTCCTCTGCCCCTTTAGGCTTAGCTCCTTTTCCACTTTCTCTATGGATCTGACAAGAATTTAGATGACTGGATAAGTCAGCAGAAATAATTCTGTACTCAAAAAATTACCATCGACTTGAAAAAAAAAAATTTTCTTGGGCTCCAAGTATTTCTCAAAGTAACCTCATTCTGTCTGCTTTCCTTCTGAAATCTTATTTATTCTTTTCCTCAACTACTGATAATGGTGAACACTCTTTTACTATCACTTCTATTCCATTTTCCCACTTCTCAGGACCTTGGGAATGTTTTCCATAAACAGCCAAATCACTACTGTTTCTGCACTGTGACTCAATGCCTTTTGTTTCGATTATTCAAATTAACCTTTCTCTCTCTCTCCAGTATCTCAAGTTGTGCAAATCCAGTGCAGATAGAATTTTCATCTTTAAAAACTCCGCACATCTCCAAAAATCCCACTGGCTTCTCTGTGGTCAAAATCTTTCCAAAGTCACAGCAGCACTGAGGAACTTGTGCCCAAAACACATTCTGTCTCCTTGTTTTGCTCAGTTTTATCTCTGTTTGTCTAACAGCAGCTGACTTTCGGTGCCTTCCTCTGTATTGCCTGCTTCTGAAGCAGCCTTCTTGTGTCTCCAACACCTCATTTCTAAATCTCATTTAATACTACTTGAATACGAGAGCACTTTGGGCTCTTTTTACAAAACTATTTTTACACAAAATAAACTATAGAATTTACCAACTTACAAATAGAATCATAGAATCTAACAAAATTGTTGTTGTCCTAACAAAAATAAGAAAATAATAATGCATTCATCTAGTAATGCAAGATGGTTAAAATCAGCTTTTACAGTTAAATTGGACTGCCTACTTCAACATTTATGCACATACAAACTGTAGAGAAACTTCTATCATATTATTTTCTAAATACTGATTCACTAACATTTATTTTGCAGACTCACGTGCCTATTTTGTGCATTTGAAGCGGTGTGCTGTATGGGGTGATGAGAGAATTAATACACACAATAATCAAAGCCCTTTCAAGAAGGAGGGACCTAAATTTCCTCTGAAATAAGATAAAAGAAAAGGTATGGGTTAAAATAGTAAAGTAAGTGGGGAAACAGATGGGAATGAAAAGAAAAAGAGCAAATAGGAAAAAGCCCAACAGAAGAAAGTCAGCAGAGGTACTGTGCACAAGCTGAGAGTTTAGATGTTTCTTTATCTGCCAAGATCCATAGTAAACAACCAGATAAGGCATTTTGCATTAAAAAAAAAAAAAAAGTGCAATGTTTGTTAAAAATGTCTGGAATTCTGTTCTTCAGGAATCCTCACTGTAAACACAGGGATAAAGTCATTGATTATCAGGTTTTATCATCTCTGACATTTTTCCCTTTCTCTAAACAGCATTCTGTCCAAAAGCAAAAATAATCTCAAACCGCCCACATTCACTTCCCCTCCTCCCAAATCAAGCAAAATTACCTGTATACTCAAGAAGTGCCAACAGTATTCGTGCCTTCACCTCTTAAAGAAAAAAAAGAAAATATTTTGAGATCATGGTTAAAAGTGTTTTCATCAACATTATAATGCATTTGCAGTCTCTCATTTTACCACCTTAACTCCAACTTCTTGTGTAGGCAATCCTGATTTACACCTACGAAACAGTAATGAATCTCAACTTCACTTGATTGTACATAAAACTTGATAAAAATTGATTATAATCAAAATCACCAACAATGAGAAGGACACATGAAGAGTTAGCAGCTATCTGAGATCACATGAGTACCAGCTGGTCGGTGTAAGTCTACATATGAAGAATTTCAGCCTTAAAACTTTGAAAAACAAGTTTTCATTGATTCCCAGAATACATCAATTCTTTCTTCTCTCTCTCGTACTCTCTTGTTCTACACTAAAAATCTCAAATTATCCTCATTTTAATGTATACCATAGGATCTAGGAAAAATACAACATTATTTTCACTTAAAAATTTCACTTAACAATTTATGAAGAAAAAATATACACTTTAAAAAAAAAAGTCTCAATTTACACTAGATTTTGGGGATATATCTCTTTACACTTCCCCCCCCCCATACTGTTTTTTCTTAGAGGGGCTGTTTCTCAGAGTTTGCAGGCAGAAGAAAGTGATTCTTCCACTTTGTGTACCAGAGCACAAATTTAAATGTGTTAACCACCACTGCAAAAAACAGGCAGATAAAAAAGCTGCCATAAAATTAGAGAATTTCCAATTTCCAGCATATCAGTTGTCCTACAGGTACTACCTGCAGGAATACAACACTATTCACACGCTTTCACACCATTCCAAACTTTCTTTCACACTCAGTTTTCTCTGCAGTCCCATTCCAAGCCCTGCTCTCTGAACCAGAGGAGCTGCCATTGTGTATAGGGACAGGAAGAAAATTTGTTAATGTGTTTCCCCCTACTTGAACGTGTCTGTGAAAAGCCAGAATCTTCCCCAGAGGTGACCAGGTTTGAAAAAGTAGAAAATCTTTCAATTTTGGTCTTTAATCATTCTGTACACACATTGCAAAATGAAGTGGCAGTGCCCACGCTTCTGAAGTACGAGCCCACGGTATCTCAAATACAAGCACCAAAACATTTAAAATTACTGGTTATTCTTGAAATTTGCAAGGTGATAGATCTTTGCCTTAGCCTTCTGTCTTTTGAAAAAAACCCACATAACTTACAGAGATTAATAACTTGGCATCTTGGACCCTGAACATAGTTTAGTAACTTAAAATAAAGAAATACAGTTTTTATCTAAATAATGTAGATACACTGAGGCTATTGCTTGCAGTTTGTTTTACATAAGATTTGTTGGATCTCTGCATTCAAAAGCATTTGAGGTATCTATAAATAATGATTTCCTGCTTATGGGAAAATTACAGGACACTGCAACTCTATCACTGCTGATGTTTGATGTTTCAAAATAAACTCACAGGAAAAAGGGTATTTTTAGGTTATTTGTATAGAGACTTACCTGGGGTTAGAAATGAACCTTGGATGTCAATCGTTTCCTTTTCAACAAATATCAAATGCTATGGAAGTTCTCCCTACTTCTTGCTACATGTTGTCTGGAAAGAAATAACTCCCCAGCAATTTCTCTTTAGACTATGGTTTGTAATCCAAGATGCCTTCAGCTTCTTTTATTTTTAAACATTCTTTTGCACTTTATTTAAAAAACCCTCTTTATTCTGCTATTCTTATCATTTCTGGGAAAGACTAGATTTTAGTTTTGTTTTTCACATCTGAAAACACTTTAAAAATAAGACTGGGGTTTGCACTGCAAGTTTTATGATTTAAATTGACATATATTTTTTTATACCTTCAACGACTGAAAGGCTCCTTTATGCCTCACTCCTAATTTAAATTAAAATAGATGTGAACTTTATTAATTCCATTGTGTTTCCAGTTTAAACTTAAAATTACTGTTCTAGAAAAACAACTGCACTTCCTCATGTAGCTATTTGACTAGTTGACCAGAAATATGGTTTGCTTTAAAACATCTCTGCTTTTGAACAAAAAGCTTACCTTTTTTTCTTTTCTGTTTACACCCTTCTGTTGTTGACTCCCTCTCTTTCCATCCATCTTGGGTTCCTACTCGAGTTATCCCCCAGCTTCTCCTCATGTGCTTTCTGATTCCCATGTTACGTATCTCACACAGACACAGAATCACGTACCTACATTATTCTTTCTCTGTTCAGTGACTGTTGATTTCCTGCCCTAACTTCGGCTCTCTCCACTAAAATCAAGCACTCCATCTTCAAAGACGTGCCTGCACCAACAACGCATCATTAGCTTTACTGGTCTAGCAATTTAGTAGGCCCAGTCACTCCAGGAAATAACTTCATTCTTTGCTTTAGTTACTTATCTCCACATAAATCCCCTTAGAATCTGTATGCTACTTCAGAGAATTCTTCAATTCTAACAACTACATTAGCCTTCTAGCGCTGCCTTTTATGGTAAACATAGAAAGTTTTTCTTTCTCTAATGATATGATAGGGTAAATGAAATAAGTCAAAGCAATCTGCATATATATTTTAAGTTTGCTGTCAAGGAAGGTTTGATTGTGGGTTTTTTCTGTTTGTTTGTGGTTTTGTTTCTTTTAAATCTGTGAAAATCTTCATGGATTTTTTTAAATTTTTCTTCTAATTTCAATACTAATAACAAGAAAACTGACAGACCAGAGCAATCATCGTCAAGGTGCTCTGAGTTTTCCCATTCCTTCATTTTTTTAAACAAAGTAAATAAAAAGAATCTTAATATCTAGGACTTTGAACATCTCATTGTGTCTCCATCCCATGTCTCCTTCTGCTTTAAAGCACTAATCAATTTAACTTAATAGATTCTGCAGTGCAACAGAACAATGAGTAAAAAATTACAATAGCCTGTGATACTTGCAGAAAAAGAAAGTATTCATCCTTACTTTAGCATTGATCAATAATGCTTAAGTATATTTATAATAACTGGAGGTTTTAATTAAAATTTTTCCCTCCAGGTGAATGAATTTGTATCTGTGATCTCCTCTGACCTCTCTTAAACCTGCTAGAAGAGACAAATATATTGCTCTCCTCAATTATTATCGAAATACAGCCTCTTACTTACAAACCAACAGGAATACTCTTCTAAAATCTCAAGATATTACTCAACTTCTTCTCAGAAGCCCAACTAAAGAGTCAAATGAGGTGACATCTTCTAGTTTTTTTCTGAATTAGGCAAATACAAGGGGAAATGGGAAGAGGACTCTGTACCATGCGTTAGGTTTTCAGCCAGAAATAGCTCAGGGCAGTACTATTGGTTCTCCTAGGTATCCTGACCATCTGTGAACACAATGTAGGATGGCAAGACTGGAAAGGAAAAATCAAGAAATGAAGATATGAAGGGGAAATCTGGCTATTTAAAACATTTTTAACCCTGTTTCATGCTCATCTGATTTCAGTTAAATCCATCTGCTGGTTATGTCTCTAATATATATAAGCCTAGGCCTGCCTAAATCATAGCAGTCTCCCAAATTTTCCCGAGGGGAATAATTCTGCACTGAATCTTTTCAACACTGAATTACATATACCTGTCCAAACATGCCTTGGAAACTAAGGCTTGAGAAGCAATTATCCACTTCCATTCCCCTATTTCTTCTTCATGCTATTTGTGTCAGGGAAGCCACAAGAACACAGGCTTTCAGGTATCCATTACAGTGGTCCCCAGGAAAATCAAATTTACAGTAAAGAAGAGACATTAATGATCCCAGTTGGGACATGGCGGTGGTGGAACAGGAATCAAATTAAAGGAGAAAAACTCTAAGACACTCATATGTAAAGACTCATGGCAAATAAAGAACCCAAGATTTTACCTGCAAACCCATGTATTTGGGTAAGAAGATGGCACAGAAGTCACTTATAAATCTCTGACAAAAGCTCAGATGTCATGGACACAAAGGGAGAGCCAAGAATATTTAAAACTGGCAAACATCTTCTGATACACACTGAGAGAAGGTAAGGCAAAGTGTGTGCTGGTCTTGAACAGCACAAGAATAACGCCTTTTACTATTTAGCTCTCTGAACCAAGCACCATTCACAAGCATGTCATCTGCAATACAGTTAGTTACTGTAATTTATTAACAGAAAAAATGTTTCATCCTTATTTCTAAAACACTAGAAAATGCCAACAGTTTTATTGTTCTGTAAACATCAAGATTTTTCTGATAAATAGCACTGTTACACTATAGTAGTATAGTAAAAAAAAAAATAAATTTCGTATTATAGAGAGGCAGCAAGTCATTTGGACCTTGCTGAACTCTCCCACAAAATTTTGTGGTAGATTTTACCCCAAATTTATTTCAATAATCTCAGCTCAATATTGAGGGTATATGACCAATGTTAAAATGGGTTAGGTCTACTAAATTTATTTATAGGCAAACAAGTTATGTGAAAATGGTCTGGTAAGCTTAGCTTCAGAAAGGATGCAAGGAAGGACTGTTGAAGATACATTTCCATTCTATCTCAACTGTGAAAGACACTCTGATTAATACTTGAATATAATTTGGCTTAGGCTGAAGATAGGCCTCTAGAAAAAAGGATTCAGAAATATTTATTAAAATATTCCCTCAGTGACAGCCACCATTAAACTAAAAGAAGTATTCCTAGTATTGAAGAGTCAACCCACTGTGATTGACTCCAGAAGGAGGAGATATTTATGGGACTTTTTTTTCAATTTTCTAACACAGGGTCTGAAAATATGATTGCATCTGAAATCAGAAATACCAAGAGTCAGAGAGGGAGGAGTTTGTTTGGTTTGGCTGCTTAGTTTTAGAAAGTTTATCCTAATAAAACTTATCACCAAGTTCTTTTCCAGTGATCTGATATTTAACAGTTTCTTTATGGGACACCATGGAAATAATCCCACAAAACAGAAGAAGCTAAACACACACAAATAATTTAAAGCTAGACCCGACATAAGTTTTTATTACCACACAGACTCCTAGCGCAAGAGTTTGTATCAGAATAATTTCGCTCATTTTTCTGTTTCTTTAGCAAACAGCACAGGAAATAGGATATTCTGGAGAGGAAATCCCAGTTGTTTTCTTATGAAGAAAGAGGAGAAAGCAGAAAACCTCAGTTCACATTGTCACTTGATGGTGAAGAGAAGCAGAGTCTTTGTGGTAAAGAGGGGGAGTAGTTGGTAAACTTCTAGACAGTAGTGTGAGGGAGGAAGAGGAGTGACAGCATCAGTTGGAATGGATTAAGTGAAGACCACGGCTTTATGGTGAAAGTGGGAGCATGATTTTAGAGGGATAGTGACTCCAGACAAAGACAGAGAAGACCAAGATATAGGACAAAAGCTGTCCTGCAGAGTTTTCATCTTTCCATTTAAGATAGTGGAGAAATTAGTCTAATTTCAAGAAAAGCCTCAATTTGGGATATCAGTCCCACGAATTTCTGTGACAAATCAGTCAAGCCCACTGGACTTCAGCAGCAACTGAAATAACCTACCATATGCAACATATGGTTGTTTTCACTTGTCAGAAAACTATTTTCTCTACAGCATCTGAAGTCTACAGGGTAAGCAGAAGACAGCTGAGATAACTCCACTAACCTTGTCATTAAGAATGCAAAGTCCTGTAGACTACACTGCATTTAGCAAATCTTGCCTAGCACCATCATGAAGCAGTATCTCTTCCCTTTCTTTTCCTTCCCTTGGCTCTGTATCATTAATCAAGTGTTTATTTATGATGATGTTGCTCTTACTAACCTTCAACAAATTTTCTGATATTCTGGGCAAGGCTCCGGACACTGCTGGGAAGGTTCCAAGGGTCTTGCTTGATGTGGAGTCGTAGCCTCTTTGGACAGTTAAGCTTTGGTTCCATTTCCTGCTGAAATTCTAAGCAAGGATAAAAATAGTATTTTTCTGCTTAAACCTCCTGAGAAAGCCACAATAAGACAGTATTTCTTCCTAAATGTTTTCACTGCTAAAGGAGTTGTCAACTTATTTAACTCCAGTTAAAGCTATGGTGATGGCTCAAACATCTAAGCTCCCTACTTAGTCTAAGGAGAGAATGAGCAGCATCCCCAAACATAATTCTTTCTAAACCAAGTACATAACATAGAAGTTGCATGTCTCCTTGGAGTAAGTGGGACACTGGAACTTTTAGAGGCAAAATTACTTCAATCAGAAGATTAAATTTAAACCAAAATTACTAACAGCTAGTCTGTCTTTCAAATAATTGAAGTGCTCCTTGTACAGTTCATGAAGATTATGCAGATCAAGAATAACATATCTGGTGTGTCTATATTGTGTCTAACTGTTATACTATAACTATTATACCACATTTTGCTGTGTGAACCTGCTCTAGGTTCATCTCAGTTATTTTAGTCCCAAAACTGCAAACAAACAAACAAACAAACAAACAAAAACCAACACACCCCAAAATAATAGAGGTACAGTAATTATGCAATATTGATTTCAGTGAGATCTTGGTACACTATATACTATCTTCTTACTACTCTCTGGCCATCTAAAATCAGTTTTCTTTGCCAAAAGGCAGGTAGGATCAATAAAAGTTCTTATATATATTAATGCAACTTTCAATTTCCCACCGAACCTCTCTCTTTTTTTCTTTTTAAATGAAATTCACCAAAAGAAGTCCTTTGTATTTTTCATCGCAATCTTATGACTACTACCAGATACCTATTTATACACTTAGACTTAGGCAACTATGCAAGTGTTAATAGAGTATCTGAATTTACCTACAGGGTATTTTTTTTAAGCTACAAGTAATACTTACATAAGCATAAATTTCACATAAATACTTCTGTAAATATAAATTTACACTCACAAATTATTTATAAATTAGCTTCAAAAATAGTATAACTACAAAAATAATAAAAATCTGGCATTAGTAATAAAACAGATCAGGAATGGCTTCAGTAGTTGAGGCAAAACTGTAATAAAAACACCTGCAATGTGCAAAACCTGCTTCTTGCTGCAAAAACCTCACCAGTGCTAGTCAGTTCAGAGTCTACAATTTAGCTGACTATCCAACAAACCTGAAATCCTTTCATACATGGTGCAATAAAAGTGTAAGAAGCCAGTTTTCAGCTAAGAATTAAGATCTACTTAACATGAATTTCAACAATCAATTTTTGCAGAATACACCAAGATTAAGCAAAATCAGTTCTTGAACACCCAGCTCAAGGAGTAGATAGCCATATCCATGTCCTCTTTAAGCTGTCTTTTGATTCTGATAGGTAGAATTAAATGTTACCTTGGAGGCCTCGACCTGGTGTAAAGTATTTTGTCTGTTCAAAGGCCCTCATCACAGCTGGTCCTTTCAGAAGACTGACAATTGAATCAACCTGTTGGGATCAAGGTTCTGTGAGAAAGATGTATTTTACAGCAACAATCAGAAATTCTTTCTTTAAGAAATATGACCACAGACAAGCAACTTCAGATTCTTTCTTACTTAATAGGTCCAGTTAAGGTAACAAGCTAGGGAATGTTAGACTAAATTTAAGGACCTGTTTAATTTGCAGGTTTGGATTATTTATAGAAAACTGAAGGAAAATGAGTAAATACATACCATCCCAGTAAACAGTGGAAAGCAAAAGTAAAAAGAAAAAGAAGTATTTTCTAAAGACATCTTTGCTCAGACATAGACATTAGTATCAAAGCCAAGGAAAATAGTCACATACTTGGCCAAAAAGATGCTCCAAGCAGCTAAGGAGCTTGTCCTGTTTATCATGGGAGATTCGAACACTTATGGGAAGCTCATCGCCTGAAAAATATTTTAAAATGAAAAACTCTTCAGAAGTTTCAAAATGTTTTACCAAAGCTTTGAAGCTTAGATAATTTGCTTTGCACACAGACTGATGTCTTTTAGGATCATAGTAACTGTACTCCCTACATACTTTGCATTTACTAGTCACTCAATAATACTGAAAAAACCCTTAAAGAAAGGATCCTATTCAAAGCCCAAGTCGTCAAGGTCCTGGAAAACCTGTTCTACATGAGCCTGCTTGAGGAGGGGACTGGACTGGACGATCCCTAAGGGTTCCTTCAAACCTCAACCATCCTGTGGTCAGAACGCACGATTCTTCTGAAGAACAAAATAAACAGCTAAGCAGTGTGAACCTAATGTAGCAAACCACAAAGTCACTGAAATGCATTCACCATAAAACTTCCATAGGGACTCTATAGACAATTCGCTGTCTTAATGATCTTACTAATTGAACAGTTATGATAATTTAGTCATTCAACAAAAATACAACATCCAAATCCTGTATTTCATATATAAGTTTTTAGTAGCACATACCACATAATTTCCTAAGAGAGTGCAAAGGAGAAAGACTCTTTTAGGTCATTGTATTGTCACTCGCTCTCTTAGACAACAGGTAATGCAAGCCAAACTCTTTCAAAAACTGTGAGAAACTGAGCTTAAAACTGATTTTCCTACTTGATGGGACGGTGACATATAAGAAGTAGCCACTTAATAATTTATAATCCAAATATGTTCATGGTCAATCTAGACACATCATTCTTATGTCAGTGAAACACTTATACGGCATTTCTTTATCTTGAGTTTTTTTTCAGCTCGTTTAGCTTCCCTTACAGTCAGCAGTTATACCCCTTCACAGGATTTTAATTGCATCAGATGGAGCATGGTGTCCAAGAGCACTGATTTGGAGTTAGCCAGGTTAGCTGTGGAACTAGGAGAAAATTAAGTCATCCGAAGAGTGGGAGTTTCACTGAGCAGCAGTATTTATCATCTTGAACTAGCACAGACATATTATTTTAGGCACCTCAGTTGGTACTTCAGTTTGATGCTGCACAGATAGATATCAGTTCATTCATATCTTAAATTGAAGATACAGATCCTGGGTCTCCTCTTTTATTAACAGTTCTCTATGTCCTTCATCCTTTCCTCTGTATTTACTCAGCTCTATAAGAGTGCATCATTTCTGGAAATTAAATTCTGCCTTATTCACACTATTTTGCATTATTCACAAGCTATCTCTGATACCTTGCATAATGTCTTAATGCTTTCCTGTCCCAACTGAAAATACTTATCCTGGTACAACCAGCAATAAAAATTTGCCTTCTCTATGGCCAAGTCTCACTGGTGGCTCATATTCAACTAATACGCCAAGTTCTTTCTTTTCCTAAGTCATTCTCAAAAGATAAACTCCCAGCTTAGAGAAAATATTTTTTTATTATTACTCCCTGAGTATATGACCTTGTACTCCATGCAGTTAAATCCCATCTCATTCCTATTAGCAGCTGCATTTATTTAAATTCAATTTGTCACGGCATAAACAAGAATGTGCTTCTATGTGGTCTCACATTCCTTCCTACAAACATACACAGCCATATCCTGCCCTCTGGGTGCTGACACTGGCCGGGAGAGCATTCCACGCTCACCTAAAATGCTCCTTGCTCTGTGCAACATAATGCACTGTTAAGGTCAAGACATGAAAGATGTTAAAAGCAGTGCCTCCAAGAGCTCTAATGGAGTCTATTCACAGAGACACTGGTAAGTTGTGTCTCTCTCACAGAAGGACTCTTAAGTGCAGCACTAGCTAGGCAGAAGCAAGATTATGCACTTCTATTATGAAGGAGGATGCAATTTTTAAAACTAAAACAATAAAACTGCCATGCAAATTAAAAGAATAAAATTGAATAAAAGCAACAGATGGCAGGTTCATAGCTGACTTTTCTAAACATACCTGAATCCATTTCGTCACTGTGAAAATAAGAACTGCACTGACTGCTACAAATGCTGGTGAAAGAGGCAATGGAGTTCCTATTGCTGTTGCAATCGCTTGAAAATAAAACACAAAACAAAAAAAGAAAAAAGGTTATGTCCTTTAACAGACTCTGTAACAAAGTTATGGAATTTTTTTCCCTTTCCCTCTCTTAAATTTAATGATGAGGCGATCTGTGTAATTCTTCATACACAACAAGGATCCCTGTGCTTAGGCTATCATTTAATTTGCAATCCTAGTAGGACTGAGAAGACCAGATTCCCAAAATAGATGCTTCAATTGCCTCCCTTCACCTTGCATGTTAACAGTTACTTGCAGAATGGTAATATACACTTTCAATGAAAACTAATTCACTTTTGTTACACAAATGGCAGTTTTTGAAACTGTGGCCTAAAATGTTTTAGTGACTCTACATTTACTCCTGGTCCATAGTTAATACAAATGTCAAGACTTTACGACTTGAAAAATACCATCCCATAATGGGTTTACAAGAGATTTGATCCATTTGAGCAGCCCCAAAACTCAAATTAAAAACTATTTTCCTTGCCAGCCAAAAGATAGTTTATGATCCCATTTTTTCCAGCTGTTCATTTTTTTTAGAAATGTACAGACATTTACATCTGTGGTTTCACTCAAAACTTCTATGCACATAATATGTCACCCACATTGGTCTAGTAAGGAGATTTGGAGATTAAAATTTGTAATTTTTTTCTTCTCTTTTCTCTCAAAATAAATTGTTCTGCATAGAAAATACATGGAGAATGTACCTACTTCGGCAGCAAAACAAGAGTAAAACATACATTTTTGTACTAAAAATCCTATGAAGATAAATTTGAATTCAAAGTCTTCAGAGTTACTTAGCCACATGAAGATCATTTAGTTTCACTGCAGGAAATGCATAAGTAATCATCCAGAAGAGGGAGTCTTAAAATTGAATGTTAAGATAATGTAGAAGTGTACCTAAGGGATGTTTATATGTAATAATGACCTGGCTTTTGTTTTATGAATTGAGTGTACCCATTCACCAAGATATAAATATCCATTCTTCATATACTGCTGCAGTTATACATCTGTCCATGAACTCCCTAGTTGTTTTCTTTATTTTTGTAGATACAGAGGTAATCTTTTACTGATTTAGGCATACTGACTTACATTTCCTGGCTAAGGTATATGTTTTGGACCTGAAGTCAACAAGGTAAGGAAATGGGATAAACTTTTAAATGAAGCAATATGATATAATTACTATCATAACCATTAAGTAGATGAAAAGACAACGGTAACAACATGTTCCTAATAGAGGGTGAACAGTCCCAAGGAGTATTAGAAATTTCTGGCTGGATATTAAGAAATGTTTTCTAACTAACTCTATTCACTTAGTAAGGTCTCCAAAGACAAGATGAAGGTTAATTAAAACTGCACTGTGCAAAGCATGAGAAAATAAAACACAGGAAAATGAGAAACAGATTAGATGTATTTGCTGTATCATTCTGCATGTTTATTCTGTTGTATTATAAGATTTAGAAGGAGACAAAATAAGAACATCCTAAGGGCTAAAATTAGCCTAATATTTCTAATAATAACCACGGTGGCATTATGGTATCTGGAGATTTTAAGTATTGATTATTATAATTATTTAAGCAAAGAAACAAAACAGTCTAATCTCACTCCAACACTTGTCCTAAATGCACATATTTTATGATTATTCTGCATATGGAACCATAGATTTTATTATTCCTAAACAGTCAGGA
>NW_020955520.1:513911-517278 GCF_003031625.1 Empidonax traillii
TCTAATAATAACCACGGTGGCATTATGGTATCTGGAGATTTTAAGTATTGATTATTATAATTATTTAAGCAAAGAAACAAAACAGTCTAATCTCACTCCAACACTTGTCCTAAATGCACATATTTTATGATTATTCTGCATATGGAACCATAGATTTTATTATTCCTAAACAGTCAGGATGGACTATAAATTACTGGATTCAGGACAAAGAAAGTATTTTGCACTCATGGCCTGGGGCACACCTTCTTTCTCCTAATACAGATCTTGTGCCACCTGGGAAACCTCCCAACGGGAGCAAGCACACACCACTGGAGCGGCTCCTGCTTAGTCAGTTTGAAACATCATGGACATGCAGAAACCCCTCAATGGGCTCCAGCTGAAACAGCACTTTTCTTGTGTGTAAGAAAAAGATGGGTCTGTGCAAATTATCTCTATATTTTTTTCTGTTCAAAATTATGTGTATATTTCTGTTTCTACTCTGACAAAGAGTTCCTATCTACCAGGCTGCAGTAATCAAATATCAGCTTATGAAACAGATCTCAGCAACACACGGTTCTGTAGAAAAATGATGACCCTAGTGAGATTCTACTTTCTGAGAATAATAATGAACTATGATAATGAACAAATAATAAACCCTCATTTTACTTGCAGCTAAAGTTTTAATTTAGATTTTAGATCATGTAGCTAACCAGTTCCAAGAAACAGAATATAATCTATGTAAGAACCACACTTGCTATAATTACTCTTTCCTTTTCAAAATTCTTTGTATTTTCATTCACAGTAAAAGCGATGCATTACGAATTCTAGAGGTGAGTTGATGCTACAATATTTAGAGTAAAAAAAAAAAGCCTTTGACACTGTCTCCCATAATATACTCCTGGAAAAGCTGGCAGCCCATGGCTTGGACAGGCGCACTCTGTGCTGGGTCAGGAACTGGCTGGAGCGCTGGGCCCAGAGAGTGCTGGTGAACAGGACTGCATCCAGCTGGCAGCTGGTCACCAGTGGTGTCCCCCAGGGAATCAGTGCTGGGACCAGTCCTGTTTAACATCTTTATCGATGATTTAGATGAGGGGATTGAGTCCATCATCAGCAAATTTGCAGATGACACCAAGTTGGGAGGGAGTGTCGACCTGCCGGAAGGCAGGAGGGCTCTGCAGAGGGATCTGGATAGACTGGAGAGATGGGCTGACTCCAATGGGATGAAGTTTAACAAGGCCAAGTGCCGGGTCCTGCACTTTGGCCACAACAACCCCCTGCAGCGCTACAGGCTGGGCACAGAGTGGCTGGAGAGCAGCCAGGCAGAAAGGGACCTGGGGGTGCCGATCGACAGGAGGCTGAACATGAGCCAGCAGTGTGCCCAGGTGGCCAAGAAGGCCAATGGCATCCTGGCCTGGATCAGGAACAGTGTGGCCAGCAGGAGCAGGGAAGTGATCCTTCCCCTGTACTCAGCACTGGTGAGGCCACACCTTGAGTATTGTGTTCAGCTCTGGGCCCCTCAGCTCAGGAAGGATATTGAGGTGCCGGAGCGGGTCCAGAGAAGAGCAACGAGGCTGGGGAAGGGACTTGAGCACAAGTCCTATGAGGAGAGGCTGAGGGAGCTGGGGTTGTTTAATCTGGAGAAGAGAAGGCTTAGAGGTGACCTCATCACTCTCTTCAGCTACCTGAAGGGAGGTTATAGCCAGGTGGGGGTTGGTCTCTTCTCCCAGGCAACCAACAACAGGACAAGGAGACATGGGCTCAAGCTCTGCCAGGGGAGGTTTAGGTTAGATGTTAGGAAGAAATTCTTTACAGAGAGGGTAATCAGGCATTGGAACAGCCTACCCAGAGAGGTGGTGGATTCACCATCCCTGGAGGTTTATAAGCAGAGATTGGATGTGGCCCTTAGTGCCATGCTATAGTAATTGGAGTTGGATCAGGGGTTGGACTTGATGATCTTGGAGGTCTTTTCCAACCCAATCTATTCTATGATTCTATGATTCTAAGGTAAGGAATACACGCTGAAAAACACTGTATTTTTTTTTAAGTATTTTTTTTTCTTTAGATCAGGAAGAGTGGTGTCTCTGTCATCTTGCTTTCCACGGCAGACATTTGATTTGTTGTTGGAGACATAATAACACAAGTTATTTCTGTTTTTTATAAGAGTGGTAATCTAAAGTGAGGCTTTTCACCTCCTGTTGCAATATCCTAAAAAAGTTTGGGATACTAAGACCTAATAATTAATCTGTTCAAAGAAATACTTAGTTTACACATCTTGAAGCTAGTTATTCCTCTGCTGGAGAAGTCAGAATCACTATATTCTGATAGTCTTCATAAACACTCAATAGTATATAAACCTCCAGGTTTCATTCAGTTGACAAATAAAAATATTATTAGTAAAGTTACCTGTAAGAATCCCTGTTACTGATGGTATCGTGACCAGAATCTTCCTGTTCATCACCTGTCACACTGAAACAGACTTTTTTCCCATTCCTTTCACCCTTTTCATTATCACTGTCTGCTGGTATTAAGGGCTCAGGCGTTTTTCGTTCTGATTTGGGAGAATATGTTATTGAAGAAAGAAGGCTGTGAAACAAACAAACAAACAAACAAACAAAGATAAACTCATGTTTTTCAAAAACGAGCTAGCAACAGGACAAAACTTCTCATCATCCTCCAAATATTATTCTATATTATGTGAAAGGAACATCTTAATTCTGTCCATATCTATTTGAAACAAGGGAAAGAAGTGACAGATTCTGTAGCTAAAAAGTCTAACGGTGAAACCCATTAGCTCTGCTAAGTACTCAGTTGTGTATGGAGGTAATGATTCCAACCAGGGAAGAAATAAAGCACACTTTTGGACACTTAGGGTCAAATTTTATATTAACGTAACTATTTCTAGACATGAATTATGTACTTCTCAGTACAAACCAAGAAAACAAACCAACGAAACTGCATATGAAAAACATGGTTTTCCTCAGTACTGCTGCACTAGACGTGGCAGTTTGCATCACAAGCTATTTTACTAGGGCATTTTAAGGATCTTTATTAACATCTCTATGTAATTCCTGACATTCAAAGTGTCTAAGCCATTACCAGCAGTAAAACTGATGATTAATATACATGCATCTGTGACGAGCACAGAAGTGACATCCAGCCAAGAAGAGAGAACAGTTCAGACTGCTACTTTTAGAACACACACAAATACTGGAAGCAAAAAATTCATATTATTGGGTGATTAACTAATACCAAGATGTTCTAATTTACTTTCAAGATCAGAACAGCTATAATGGGCAATTGTCCTTTAATTTGTATTGCTCAAACACTCCATTAGAATGACTTTTGAAAAGCACCGTATTTCTTGCAAAAACTACCTTCTAACTACCTG
>NW_020955520.1:517703-597106 GCF_003031625.1 Empidonax traillii
GGAAGCAAAAAATTCATATTATTGGGTGATTAACTAATACCAAGATGTTCTAATTTACTTTCAAGATCAGAACAGCTATAATGGGCAATTGTCCTTTAATTTGTATTGCTCAAACACTCCATTAGAATGACTTTTGAAAAGCACCGTATTTCTTGCAAAAACTACCTTCTAACTACCTGAAATAAGAAGACACTGAATTAAGCTTTTTTACTTAGACATGGTAGCAAGGTTATATTGAATGAGCTGTCAGAGTGGTCAGCTGGCAAACTTCCTATCAAATACACAGTAAGATTCAAACTTATGTTAGATCTTTTTGTTACATGTAATTCTTACTTCTGAAGGCAACAGACAGATATTTAGCCCATTTATAGGCAAAGATACTGAACTGAACTGTATCTAAAATATAGAAAAATTATAGTAAATTTTTAGTTTCACTGGACTTGAAACCCACCCATCCACTAGACTGACATCTTTTGTGCTACATGATGCCTTAACACTTCATATCAGTGTGAAATCACAACTCAGTTCCAATCACTTAAGACACTGGTTAGGAGGATTCCATAAGGAAGGGAAGATAGATGGGGCTTGTATTTTACATCAGTATTCAGTGTCCATCAGTCATTAAGAGCATGTGTGCTCTTGAACTTGTCCTAAAATAAATGTGTTACGAAAGCGTAAACCTTAAGAAATCAGTTCTTCATACCTGTAAAATTTATTTTCTGAATACAAAAATATAAAAGGGGTTCAAAGAGGAATTGGAAAAAATTCTTGGTAGATGATTTTAACAGTGCTCTTAAACCAAAAGGTTCATTTCAAGAACACCATGTAGTCCTGCCTGCTGAAAGATAAGAGGAGATAAGGACAAGGATTAATCTATACTTTAGCTTGTTCTTGCGTTCCTGTTATCATCCATTTCAATTATTAAAAATAGGCTTTGGACAGATTCATTCTGGTAACTTCTTCTGGATTTTGCTGTTGCAAGAAAATAATCAAGAGCAAGAAACAAGCATAATCAACTGCAATTTCAGCTCCTGAAAATATCTTCTCCTGAGTAATTATTTGTCAAGACACAGGCAGACTATTATATCCTTTTCTTTTATGTGACTGTTTAGTCACTTCTGCCAAGAGCTCAGTAAAAGACTGATTAAGGTAGCTGGAGCTTTTCCTAAGGGAGCATTTCCCTTTCTCTCAGCAGGCAGGCACTTTTTCTAAGGAAAAAATTTTTGCTGAACTACCATGAACGAAAGCTGGAACTTGGGATAACAGAGTTCAGGAGCTGGTAGTTCTTGAGCTCAGTGAAGTGCTCTTAGAAATTCCGGGATTTTAAAACACACAACCCCAAATTTGAATGCAACCTCTTCCCAATTATCATTATTGAACATACTTTTCTTTGTTTCTTTTGTTTTTTCTTAATTTGTAAGATAGTCATTTAGTAGTCCAATGTTTCTATAATATCATATAAATTAAGAATTGTGATACCATGTTCCTATTTTGTCTTGAGAAAATTGCTTATTGCAATCCTCCTTATAATAATAAGCAATTCTGCAAAGAAAGACATCAATTTCATTGTTGTTATGTCATAACAGAAAACAGAAGTTCTACTAGTCTTTATAAAACACTCAAGCAAGCATTTCCTCCTAGCTCTTGCAAGTACAAATATTTCTAATTAAGGCAGAACTGTTTGATTATCCTATCTTATTACTCTATATTTTTTTTTAGTAGTCCTAATTTTTCTCTCAAGAGTTAAGTAGTAGCTCTAACTGTGTTGTAATATAATATACCATGTACTTCTGAACTGCTCTCACCCAAATAGTCCCAGTTTCCCTCTTCCCTGTTCAGCACTTTTAAGTAGGTCCCTTGGCTATTCTGTTTTGTGTATAGAACAGCTTTTCTCCACAGTAATTAAACACTGGCACTCCACTCAAAGTCCATGAGGAATAAAGCATGAAAAGTAACAGTTTTTAAAACAGCCAAAAGTAAAATCTGCTAAATAAATCTGTGCACCTTATATAAGACCTGCTACTAGGTCAGCATACAGGAAATTTAGGAAAGAAAAAGAAGGGAACCCTCATGTTTACTGTCATAACTGTATGACTTTCCAAATGAATATATGCATAGATACATATATATATTTCTGTACACACAATGCATAAATATACGTGTGTGTATTTATATATACATACATATGAAAGAAAGGCTCAGAATTTCCTGTGCTTTTGCATCACAGGCTCAAGGGAATCAAAAGGAAAGGTGTGGCAGACTACAAATGGAACTTCCTGAAATACTGACTAAACTTCCATAAACGCTTCTCTGACTTCCTTGAGGAAGAGTAACAACATAGCCTTTACAGACAGTCATTTTTAAGTGCACTCGAGCACTGAAATTACTGTGAATTTAAGTAACTGACTTTATCTTCAGCATGATAATCAGCTTAAAAATACTGAGGCAACTCTTGCTTTCATTCCCATTGCAGTATGTAAGACATTACAAAATCACTCTACAGTCTTCAAGATAACATGAGAAACAATGACACACTATTTTTCTAAACTGGAGATCATGAAAGATTGCCTTTTAAACTCAAAAATTTATGTTATTTATATTTTAAAAATTAATAATTTCTGACAGTTGCATTGCATTAGGACAGACTGTGATGAGACTGAGTCTCCCACATTGAAGCAAAGTGTCCTATCTTATTTCAGTTCCATCTGAAGTCAACATTGATTCCTACACTATACAAAAACAATATGCAGATTTATCTTCAACGGAAAAATCAAAGGCAAGTCCAGATGTTAACATTTACTTACTCATCTATTTGACAGACACATGTTTCCACCTCTTTCAGTGCAGCTTGTAATTTCAATAGCAATTTTTGATAGACATCTTGTGTTTCTAAATCCTCTTCTTTTAAGAGGTACCTCAGACCGTGGCCCTCTTGCTGGCCAAGAGACTGTCCTGAAGGGGCAGCCATAGTAGTAATGGTATGCTGGACATAAATCATGGGATTCAGTTTACCTGGGAATAATAAAAAAGATGACGTCATCTTTTTTTTTTTCAAAATACATTTTAAAGCTAGTAAAACACCTATCAGATATTAAAATATTTTACTGCTTAAAACTTCATGAATTATTCAATTTTGTATTTTATTTGCATATCAAAGTCAAGCTATTTAGGAAAAAGTTATTGCAAAATTATGACTAGCCTTTATTATGCTTTAAAATAAACCTAGGTTTCAAAAGCAGAGTGATTTCACAAAAGCTCATCCTTAATTTTCCTACTTGGGCCATAAACCTGAATCAATTACCTTTTAAGACTATAAATCAGAAGCACTGGAAGTAGTTCTTACAAGCTCAACTGACTTACCTTGATCAGTGTTTTTATTTTCCTTTTCATGGGAAGAATGTTTTCTGCTGTCTAACTGTACACCAAAGGCACTACCAAGGGAAGTTGAGGTCTTAGGGTAAGACACTTCCATCACATTGATATGGCAATTGGTTGGACAGAAATCACTGCTGTGAAGTGGTGAAATCTTTGACTTAGCTTGTTTGAAGGTAGGCCAAGCTCTGTTTTTTAATACTCTTGAAAACTAGAAGTGAGAAAGAAACCAAATTTTGATTAGTAGCCCTTTATGTGTCAGCACTTGGCTGACAATATTCATGTACCTGACTAGAAAACAAAAGCTTAAAATATTTCATCCATCCTTGAATTAAGGTGTGTTGACTTCATGATTTCTGGCTTTCTCTAGAAAGGAAAGAAAAATATTTTTCATTTTATACTTTTAAGGGGTTGTTTTTTGAGGTAAATTATATTTTAAAATGTAAATAGCAATGTAACAAAGCAATATACTTTATTTCCCATGGAACATAATTAAAAACTAAGTATCTTTCTGGAGAGAAAGTCTGGTACTGCTTTATGATCCATGCTTTATGATCCACGCTTCATGGTCTACTGCATGTGACATTTATAAACACCTGTTGATATAGATGTCAATGTCTTGCAAAACAAGAGAGAATTGGAAACTATTTCATATTCAGGAAGGATGAAGTCCTTTAAAAGACCTCTAGAGGTCTTTTCCAACCTCAATCATTCTTCTATTTTGAGTGTTTCTAGGAAGTTGATAAACACTAATACATAAAAACTGCAAGCATCACATTTTACAGACTTTCCTAGTCTACTACCTCTTATACCTGCCATATATCAGCTCAGAAATGAAGGATGGGGTTTTTCCCCCTCTGTTTTCTCACCTAATTTTAATACAGTGCTTAGCCACATCTCCTTCACTCTAACATCTGAAATTTTGTGCAGAGTCCTGGATAGGCTTAGAGTTTTTTGGTTTTTAAGATGAAAATATGTCAACCCAAAATGGTGAAGATTGAACTGTACTAAATTTGGACCCTCAGAAAACACACCTACTTAAGAATCATAAAAGTCATGAGATCAAGCTCTTCCATTGGCAAAGAGCCTTGCCAGTCACAAACAGAAATTTTTGTCATGTGTCCTTTTCAGAGCAGTTTTTTTGCTAGGACAGAGTTTTTTTCTGGCAACATGTAGTCAGTTCCAAGTCTCCGGTATTTTAATCACAGTATCTCTCCAGTCAAAATATTACACAGACCTACCTCAGCTACAGACCATAAGAATATTTTCAAAGTTAACTTGCAAAGTTTCTTCATTAATAAATGTCAGTACAAATTCAGTTCAGCTGAACAAAGGCACATCCTTTCTCTGAGGTAACACTTTCTTGTGCCGGGACTTAAATTTCTGTTTAATTTGGTGCCATATTACTTCAGCCTGATGAACATTTGATGGGTTAATTACATTTAAATCTTAGATCACAACAAGATCTGGGAAGTTACAAGAAATCCAATTATGGAATTGTCCAAAGGCCGAAGAATGTACAAATTGTTAAGAAGGGCACTAAGGACATTCAATGATGAAAATGTTTCTGCAAGCAGTACATATTTCACATCTCAATCTCCCACACATCCTGCTCCAGAGAGACCAAATGCCTGGCTATGATTTAATCAGGTCATAAGTCACGACCAAAATTCTTTTCATATATGTGTTGAGAAACATCTGGGACTCATGGCACTGGTCTATTAGGAGGTCTATTAGGAGCAAAATGTTCTGATAATAATAATAGTAGGGACTGCAGAAATCTACAAGGCTTCTATTTATATAATTCGAACTTTCACAGTGAAACCAAGAGCCAAGCTGGGCTCAGGCCCTCCGAAACTCTCCTGTAACTATGGTTACCTTTACCTTGCCAAGAACACGACGTATCTATTCCTGAAATTCACTGCATTACTAATTGTCATTAAAAGCTATAACTGTGAAACGACTGATTTTTGAGTAGATGAGCTTGAAAGTGCAGTTTCTATCAGCAGTATCTGCTTCTAGACAGTATAAGAACTACATAAACTTCCCCGAGGCTGTTTATTTCACATCCAGCAAACACAACAAAATTTCATTTACTGTCTTGGCCTCCTGTATTGAGACCGTAAATCACAGTCAACTTTTTTAGCTACAGAAAATGTATAAACCGCCTACATGTTACTTCAACTCTAATTCTTAATGTTAAAACTAATGAATTTAGTTTTTAAAAAAGACATTTTGATTTTTAACCAATTTGGAAACATGCAGGTTTGTAATTCAGGCAAACAACAGAGAGACTGGATGTTTGCTAGTGCAGTATCAGAATCCTTTCAATGTGTCCATTATCTCAACTCAGCTTGTTCCATTCCTTGTCAGAGAGCACCCTAAAAGGTCTTTGACAAGGTGCTTTTTGGCCACCATCCTGCCGAAGCTATAGATATTCCTAACAGTTCTCCCTACTTTTCCTTTGAAAAATAAGAACACATTATCCACTCTTCTCCACGTAACTTTTAGAAATGTGTGAAGCTTCTATATTCAACCTGCTTTTCCTTTCCCTTTTTCTTTTCAATTTTTTGTGTATTGCCTCTTAGAACAGACTAGTTTGTAAATGTCACAACTCAGATCTCCAACTGAACTAAGACTGGGCACAGACAATTCTTTGGAGCCATTTTGAATCTACTTCAAAATAATAACACACTCCCCAAATTAGATTATTTGAGAGAGGAACTAGGAGCCTGGATGAGAAAATAAGTTCGCACTAACAAAATGGCAAATGGTTTATTCATTTATGCCCTACTTGGTTAAAGAACTACAGAGAAATACAGTGGCAGCAACTAGAGGTTGTAGTCTGGGTTATTTATTCATTCATATATCATTAATTTAGATCTCAAGCATATGAAAGTCAGCACCCTCTCCATTTTTCCATGCTATAATGCTTTTTTAACCCAAGTCAATCTAATAATTTACAGAGATGTTACTATTAACAGTCATGCTGCAAAAAGTCACACTAATTTGAAGGGCAAAAAAGATGAATAAAAAGGTAACAATTTGGTATTTCAAACTAAGATACACTAGAAGGAAATAAACAATTCTGTTATTGCTTCATTTTTGGTTAACATCTGCAAATTCACTGGAGTATTGGTTTAAGACATGTACAAGAATGATGGGCCTATTGTGGAAACATGCAATTGATTGCATCTACAACTGAACACAGCAAACAGGAAAAGATACAAACTAAACAGTGTCTAGAAAAGGGACAATAAAGAGCATGGTCTGAAAACAATTGAAGCAATCAGTCAGTTAAGGCGTTCACACCTCAAAATAGCTAAACTTTCAGCCACATTTTTTGCCACTGCAATAGGCATTTTGAAGAGTTATTCAAACTGTACCACATTCCCCCTGTCCCTTCAAACTAAGGACATGCCGGTCATACCTTTTTATAACTAGAGATTCTTCTGTAAATATGCTCAATTTTCTCACTGCAAATGACACTGAATTTACTTTGAAGCTCGGTGGGGATCACTTCATTTAAGGAACTGAGGCTGTTGCAATTCTGCACAAAATGTTCATCACTTTTTGCCAGTGCTTCAAGAATCTACGATAATAAAAACAAAAGCAGTACATTAAGAAATTAAGTTGACTAAAATTTCCCTTACTTAACCCCTTACTAATCATCTCTTACAACTAAAGCTGAAAAGCCTGATAATCAGCTGCCTTTTAACATTACAGGCAATGGTGCATAACAACAATAAATTAAACTTGGGAAGCAAAGAGGTTTCTTTAAATCCTGCAAAGTTATAGCCATAAGTACTTCTATTTGGCTTCTCATGACATTGTCTGATAATGGATTTGCTACTAATTTCCTCCTAATGTAACTACTATGGCTCCTCTGAAATGCATTATCTGCTGTATTTACTTGATCAGCACATATTATGTAAAGCTGATTAATTAATTCTTTACTTGTAGCAAAGCTTCAGTCTGGCAGGATAAGCAATCCTAGTACACTGAAAAAGCATACAAGAAAACTGAGTTATCCCCTCATTTATTCTGCACACAAAACAACGAAATAAGGCACAGAATAAGCTGTACTGCCTAGCAAAGACTGAAGTCTTGCCATGAGGGAGATCGCATCAGCAAATGATGGTGAGAGAAAACTAAACAAAAGGCACGTTGAAGAGATGAGGGTAGTATATAGTCCTTTTTTATTAAGTTAGAGTTGCATTTCAGGCATTGAAATTCACTGGGCTATGGAACTTGGAAGGTGCCTATTGCTGGTTGTGTCCAACTCTGGAGATGTGTTCAAAAAACACACCCAAAATAAATTGTTAACAACAGGACACAAAATCCAAATTGAGGTAAGGCATGTAAATAAGAAAAGGCTCACAAAATTTTAGAGATGCTTAAAGAAAACCAAGCAAACAACACATACAGTACTAATCCATCATGGGATTTATCACAGAATATGCCGAGCTGGAAGGGATCCACAAGGATCATCAAGTCCAACTCCTGGCCCTGCACAGGACCATTCCCAGGAGTCACACCATGTGCCCTGTCTATTGTTCAATTCTGCTACAGCTCATTATTACACTATTCACCATCAAAGACAAAAGATATGATTTATAAGCTTCACAATAGAAAAAAAATACAGAAATTTCAGAGTGCAAAATCTGAAGTTTTCAAGAAGTTAGAGATTATAAATGACTAGTTTTGAAAGAATTTTTTTCTCAGGTCCCCACCAGGTGAATTAAGGAAAGCCTTTAACTCTTCTGTTATCATGTTTAGTTACTGTATTAAAACACTCCAATCACTTTGGTCACGCTTTTAAGCTTCCTTTATGTCAGATTTAATTAATAATACCAATTTAAATAATTTAAGTGGAGTTTTTTCGCAGCTGTACTTTCGAACAGTTGCATTCTGCTGCAAAACTTTGGATAGTTTCTCATCTTAAGAGTTAACACAGATTTGCACAGTATAGGAAAGCAGCCCAGAATTAATTCACTCCCCTACTCTATCTGATGCAGAATACAGTTGTTTAAAAATGCAAAGCAATAATAAATACACAGAAAAAAAAGATGCATACGGAGAAAAGCATAAGACCACACTGAACACAGAGAAGTTTATGTTTAGAGCATTTCAAACTATTAGCAGACAGTTATATGGGATAAGTACCACTAAAATTCCTGTTATTGTCTTTTGAGTTGAGACCTGATTTTTTTACCAGTGAACCTTTTGTAGTCATTTAGATCACTATCACTTGATACAAACTTAATATCACCCTAAAATTGCCACATTATTTCTCCTTATTATTTGTAATAACTTTGAAGTATTTAAATAGCCAGTCTAAACACTAAAGGGGATGACACTGCACTATTTAAGGCCAGAATCAGTGTGCTGGAAGTACCTCTTTACTTAACTAGTTCATATATAAGAAGGGGAAAATATTTCTTAAGCAGTTAAAAAATAACACCATTTTATATGATAATAATAACATTTTATATGAAATTGCAATTACAAGAATTTCAGGCCATTGATCTGAATCATTGACTAGACTAGCTTTAGCAAATCTTATGATGTTGGTGTAAAAAGTAACTCCCTTCAAATTGTCAGAGAGATTAAGGTGTACAATTATAAGGTATTAGATGAAATACACATAATCCTAAGAATAAAAAAAAGATACATGTTGCTCCATTGGTACTAAGCATAGCAAGAATTAACAAACACAACAATTGCTTCATACCTTTGCAGTCAAGCTAAAAAATCCCTTTGGTTCAATCATTTTTTCCAAGACATGGCACTTTATTCCAGCTGTGCTGTCATACTCATAAACCACTCCATACTCCAAGTGAACATTGTCAACAGTCAGACTGACATGATCTTTCTTCCCATCAATTATTGCCATGGTGTTAAATTTGTCAATTACCTCTAGAATAAACAAAAAAACACAAATCACTTAACAAGTGCTGGTCACTGAATAAACTAAAATGGACACTGACAAACATTCTAGAAACAGGTACGTTCTGATCATTCTATTTAAAAAAATTCATCAAAACACCTGGTTACCAGCTGGATGATTTCAAAATCGGAACACCAGCAGGTTTATAGGTGCTGCAATACTGGACTGCAAAACAGGCTGGAGATTCTCTTTACAAACAATTACTGAAGGGGACTAATTCAATTTCATTTATAATCTAGAAACATTAAAAAAGCCCCCCAAAAAAGGAAAACTTAGAATTTCTAAATAAACTAGAAGAAAATTACCATGAAAAGTGTCAATATTCAGAAATGAAACCACAATATCTGCATTTATGCAGAGAACATAATAGAGTTCACATGTTAACTGTCTCTTTAATTACCAAGATGCATAACAATGCAATTTTATCTAAATGTTAATTGCCTGAAAACAATCCGAAGGATAGTTGTTTTGTTATTTCTCATGCAGTAATGACTATATTGCCATAAATGACTACTAGTCGTGAAAACAAATCAGGTAATTCCTAGGATTATGTATTTTACAAATGAAAATGGAACAGATTTTCCCCAAAGTGTTCACAGAAGGTTTTTCTCTGAATGGGAAAGATAATAATTTTCAGAGAACATCATGTTAAATTTATGTGTTTAGAATACGTAAGAAAGAAAATCCTTATCCAAAACACATCTTACAGTCTGCTCAAAATTACTTCTCAGAAAACAAACCCACTGCCTGCATTTTCCTTGCTACCCCACCAACATTCTGAGCAACAACAAAATCAAACAAGCATCACATACCTTCCACTTTGCAGTCAAAGGCATCGCCTCCATCATCTCCAGAGGGTTTAGTGTTTGTTTTCTGAAGATCCTCCTGTGCACTTTCAATGCTGTTGTAAACCCACTGTATAGAATCTTGCTAAAAATAACGACAAAAAAAGACAGCTAGGAAAAGCTTTGCAAGTGCAATTGATAGCAACTATTTCAGCGTGAAAGAGTTGCTTTAATTCCCTGATTATTATCAGCTTTACTGCCTTCTGAGGTCTAAGTTAAAGAAAACAAAATTAAGAATTACAGTGAATTTTGGCATTGTATAACACCATCCGCAGAATTTTGGCAAGTTATTTTTTATTTCAGAGTCTACTATCATAAGGCACTATGAAATTTGTGATAGCATGACATCCATCAGTTTTGTGCCTCTGACAAAAATAATTTAAGACATTTCAAATCAAACGGCAGACTGAAAAAATATTTAGGACAAGAAATTGTGGGGAAAAAAAATTAGAAGAACCAATTTTTTTGCCTTGCTAAATCTGCTGTACATCCATGAATCTCCTGGAAAATATTATGGAATATCAACTAATGACAGAGTATGTCCAGTTAATCTATTTCCCGTGTTTCACTGGCACAAAAAACGTACACTACAGCCTTCATTACTTGTAATTGCCTTTACTACATTTATTTTCCGGGATGTTTTTTATTTTCCCCCCAGATTAGCAAACCCACCAAAAAGAACAGAATCACAGGCTCCAGAAATCCACCATCTCATGTGGCTGAGTGACATGCAAGCACAGGAATTGTGGCTTACGTGGCTCATACAACCTATGAAGAAGCCACGTGTATGCCTTACATCTTGTTCTCCCCAGTCTGTTACTCAGTCACATGTCCATCCCACCCTTGTGGAAGGGCCTATCAAGTATGGCATCTCCAGGCTACTCTTCTTTGTCCCTTAGATTTCAAAAAAAAACCTTGACAGACAGTTAATCACTCCCTCTCCAGCAGCTACAGTAGAATAAATGACACGATTATGACAGATCTGAGTTCAGAGACTTCAAAAAGAAGTTCTCAGAAGAATTCAAAGTTAAGCAAGGATGGCAAAACTTTAGGTTGAATGTTAAAAATCTTCATGAAAAGTTTCAAACACATGCAATTACTCTTTGCTAATATACAACATTCAGCTATCTTTATCCAATTAATCACAGACAACTAAATTTTTGTATTATTACGGTACTGTTTCTCTCTAGGTTTCCTAGATTCATTCATGCCTTGCTTTTCACTCAATGGCATTGAAATATTTTAAATAGAAAGCTTAAATTTCAGAGTACTGTTGGAAGATCGTGTGCAGAAGCTGATCAACAGGAACACTTCTGTTCTGAAGCCCACACTTCTTTGCAAGTACCCCTGAAAGCTTGCTGCTTAGTTATGATTCTTACAGGTTTGCTTGGCAGCATATTAGAGATGGCCATGCCAATCTCTAATAGAAAATACTACACTACTCAAACTGGAAGTCCTTCTTTCAAAAGTTTACATGACCTAATGCATTATGACTTGGAGCAATGTTCTTCAAAAGCATCACAGAGGAACAAACTAAGTATAAATCATGGTTAGTATCACTGCAAGGAAATTTTAATTCCAAGAAGTAAAATCTGCTCTCAGTTTTCTTTATCCAGACGAGACAGAAAGAAGACAAACATTGTTCAACAGAAGTTACACAGTTATTCACACAGCATGAATCTGAAATGAAACTTCATGCTTCAGGCAAGCAGGAAGACTCCTCACCCTGAGAAGTAGAAGATACAAGAAACAGAAAATGATCCCATTTTCAATTATGCAATTGGCAACCTCAGGAGAGAATGCAATCTTTGTGTTAATTAAATGACAGGCTAATGCACTGTACTTAAAAAATAGGAGAATTCCATTATCATCTTCCAAATAATTAAAGAAAAACCCTAAATTTATTAAAAGGAAATGAAATTTTAGCTGTCTTGGCACCAGTGGGAATACTACATTTATTGCAGTCTAGACAGTTCACCAATAGTTTTTGATAGCACTAGGCCCTGACTTAAGTTTTTCTTGTCAGTCTGGAGAATTTCAGTTATCTGTGATCTGCTGAATTGTGATCAGCTACTTTTTAAGATATAAATAAATAAATACTCTGTATAGGAAAAATTCCAAGTTATTATACAAGTGGATTAAAAAAACCAAAGTAATTCTTCATGTCAGGGCATTCACACCAGCCAGTATTAATCAATCCTCTTTTCATGTCACTAATATGCAAAGGAAGTCTACAGTTACTCAGAGAGAACACAACTGCTATAAAGAATTTCTCTTTTATTCCAGCCAGTTTTACTACTAGTGCACAAAATATCCTCCTTACTAGAGTGCATCTTTCTTTAAAGAATAGGTGAACTTGATCTTGATATGCTGCGTAACAACTTCAATTCTATATTAGCATTTAAACATAAACATCCAGACAACATTTTCATAAAGACTGTATTTGTATGATGCAGTTCTAACTATATAATTCTTATATCTATTCAGTAGGTGGGGGAAAAAGATTTCACTCCTGATTTTAATTGGATTTTTCTCCTCAGTAAATACATATTGGAAGAGTTTGTGAAGTTAATTAACAATATTAGTTGACAGTTTAGGAAAAATTTGCAGGGGCTTGGAAAAACTACATTCTAGAATCCAGCTGGTTTTGTTTCTCTTCCTTAAATTTGTGTCTTGGAAGCCTGAGATTTTCTCTTAAACAAATATGAAAAAGATAAAATTTGCATACTTATATTTAAAAAAAAAAAAAGGAACCTTTGAGTTCTTGAATGTATGTTTATTCCCAAGATTGGAATGCAATGGGAAATCAGACCTTTATAGATGGCGTATGCACTGAAGTGTTACAAAATTCTGGAATAAGATCACCATTTTGCATTTCATTCTCCTGCTGCTGAGCAGGCAGCAAGCTGTGTGATTCCTCTCCATCAAGATAAGAATGTATCTCATAAGGCTTTCTGCATAGGACTGCAGAAATACTTGAAATAATCCTTTAAAAATACCATATAAAAATTATCTATAAGATTAGATTTCTTTCAGTGCAGAAATTAAACAGACCTTGAACATCAGCAATACGTTGAGCAATCTTCCGCTTTTATATTTCATCTGGCTTCCCTTCAGTTTTATTCACCACTCCTTTCCCCTCACCCCACCACACAACAGATATGTGGACAGAGTTAAAACATCACACTGTTTACTCTGACCAAAAAAAGAAACTTAGAAGAAAACATGCAAGGGTGAGATGTACCTGCATTGGTCGCCTGTACTTCCTGCACGCTGTGACATGAGCAATGACACTTGCATGAGTCTCTTTGCTGACATTAATTCCATTCACTTTGATTATGCACTGGCCAGGATGGAGGCCTGCCGCAGCTGCCACTGTTCCTATTAATAAAAATACACATAGTTAACAAACTTCTTTGCCTAAACATCTCCTTTAAAGTTTACAGTCCAAAAAGCCTATTTTATTTTTTTTATCAAGACCTTACATACTTCTCCGACTACAGGATGCTCCTGTAGCCAGCTGAACTCCAAGAAAATGGAGTTTGCCAGCAGATGATTCCATAAAAACAGACCACACAATTTTCTAAAGCCTGTATTATAAAACAAAAAATGTTGATAAGTAATATGAAAATACTGAAATTTGTCTTAAAGAAAATCTGTCTTAAAGAAAAGGACTTTTAAAGGATAAAATGGCTCTAGCTTGAAAGTCATTAAACTACAATTTAGACTACTTTTATTCTGAATTCTTTTACATGAACCAAGCTTATGAGCTTCTTGATTAATTCAGGTGTTTAAATTTTACATACAAACCAGAGATTTTCTGACAATTCATAAAGAAATATCAGAGCATATTAGATTTTTGTGTTAAACATTAAGTTAAATATCCAAATCAAAAGATATTTCCAAGGATATTGTTCTTATTTTCATCTTTCCTACCAACACAATTATAGCAGACTGCCTTGCAGCTTTAAGTCAAAATACAAAAAGATAATAAAGTAGGATATCTCAAATTTAATTACTGAGAGGGGGATGGAACAACACGACACCAAAACAAAACATTCTCTTAAAGTAGCATAAAACATGTGGTTTGGTGATTTATTTTCACAATGGAATAACCACCCTGGGAAAATCTTCTAGCCACTGAATAGGTACTATTCAGTATTGCAGCTGTCTCTTGGTCTTTTTCAGTGTGACTCAAACCCACACCTGAAAAGATGGCCTGATGGAGAATGACCTTAGTTCCAGCTACCTGAACATTTGCCCCCTTATATCTCTTCTGATGCTACCACAGAGGTGCAAGACAGTAAAAATCTATTGCCTAGAGACTGCCAGTCTCAGGTGCAGAAGTTACCTGCTGTGAAAGAAAGGGCAAGAGCAAATTTGCAGAATTGGCAAATGGAAATGTTTGTCACAACTTCATGACTTGTCAGTTGGGCATTATTTGACAAAGATATACTTCCAGAATATACCTGAATTTCCCTCATTTTAGGAACTATCATTATTAGATGATAACTGCAATTTAAATCTAATAAAAAAGGAAGTTGTTGGAAATGAAACCATTACCAGCTTTGCAGTCTCTCCTCCCCCACAAAAAAACCATAAAAATAAATATCAAAATAGGCCTTATTAAATATCTTTCTCTAAAAAAAAAAAAATAAATCTCTTCAAAATACCCCAAGGTCCCAATTCAGCAAAGTTTTTAAGCATATGCTTAAAATCTTTCAGATTTAGCAAATCACACAAGCAAGCACTTGAATATTGTTGAGGCTGAGTGGAATTAAGTATGCGCCTAATGAATAAGGACAGGCAGTTGAATTGAGATCCAGGTGCAGAAATAATTATCACATCAGCTCAACAGTCTGTAGTCTATTAGTCTTTCTCTTGAAAATCTAATTTCTGGCACCACAGCCTAGAAAAAAGTCATCCAGCTATGTTCAAATCTGGTTGTTTGCAGATCGGTTCACTTTAAATTCCTCAGATAAAAGGAAGAAGGAGGTAAAAGGACACAACTCTCCCACAACAGATGAAAATACAGTTAGTTTGCTCTAGCATTAACAATATGAGATGCAACAGAGAATGCTTCAACTTCTTTTATCACAAGTCAAATATGTATTACACCATTCAAAAACATATTGAGTTAGGAACTGCAAGCATTTGACAATCACATCCCGAAATGGACAAGACAGTATTTATGTGAAGCATCTGCAATTACTAGGACAGACTAGGTCACTAGTAGTCTTGAAAAGATTTTTGAAAAGTGCATTTTCAGAACATTGCAGAACCAAATGGCCACCAAAGAAGTGACTGGTTCCCAACAACTAAGCATTGGAGAAGGTGATTTCAAATTCCTCAGGTATTCCTTAATCTGTAAAGAATGCACAGCTCTAACTTAACTTTCATACACCGGTATAAGTACATACCGATAAAGAAGTTGGAAGAACTATTCAAAGTTTACAGAGTATAAGAACACAAAATAATCATATTTGGGTTTATTTATCTGAGTGGAAAACATCTAAGCTGGATCAGTAGACCTAATTTTGATTTATCTCAACCAAGCCATCTAGATGTTAAATGCATATTTACCAGTAACACTGACAGCTCTTACAGCTTACCTCTCCCAACAGCATGGACAACTGATGGGCCAAAGCCCCGGATTTGGAATCCAAGCCCATCTGCAGAGTCAGGAATCTTCACTGTCCTGATACAAGGAAAGATTGAATACGAATGCAGCAAAAGGTAGCAGCATATTGTTACTCAAGATAAAAGTAGACAGCTACAAGCAGATTACAAGGGTGTACGACTCCACATTTTTATTCGATTCACAGTTTCAGATTCTGCAGCATTCATATTCCAGATACTGTTCACCACTGATATCAGAAATAAGAGAAAGGTGAGACAGCAAATAATATCTATTTCACAGGGAAATTTGATATACCAATTACAACCAAAACACCACCATAACTTTAAAATTCCTCCCAAAGGGACTGGTATTTGGGTAAGTTGCCACAGCACTGCAACACTGAAAGGCCCAGGAAGGCAGTCAGTCTCTCAACCAACAGGTCAGAGCCTGGGGATCACAGAGCATGGCAGGTCTGGTCAGATGAGCTGCAGGAGAGCCTAAACCCCATACTGTAATTTGTTAGCTTCCAAGTGTCTACTCAGTAAGTTTTCTGGAAAAAATGTTTTGCTGCAGTTTTTCTGAGCAGATATGGAAAGTACTGAGATCTGTAAATCACAAATCATCTACTGCTGTTCATATGACTTGTAAGCACATTGTGCTACACTCTGCTTGGTCTTAACCTACTGAAAAACACAGTTCTGAGAAGCAAAATTCACATCTACTCCTTAAAATTAAGCCCTGAGCTCACTCAAAGTAAGCTAGCTTACCCACATGGTATCAGCTCAGGATCTAGAAAAAGCAACACAGCTGCATTAGCCCTTATCAGAGCTAGTAGGGTCAGGCAAAACAGTGCAGTGATTTAACTTCGCAGCTTTTCCTTCCAGAGCCAGTTCTGTTATTATTTCAGAGATCTCTGCCCCAAGCTCCATTTGCCATTGCAAAAGCAAACAAAGTCAAATTGATTTGGACTGTGACAAACTTGATTTACAGGCAGTTTTGACTACTATAATTGCATCATTTCTTGCATTTCTTTTTTTTTCCTAGTATACACAATGTCAAGCATTTGGAGATGATTATCATCAGAGCAGATCCAAAACTCACTGAAGCCTAAAATTTCTTTAAAATATTAGAATATTATTGAGATTAATAAATTTTCATTTGAAATATATTTGTAAATATAGCACCATTTACTGTACTTACATATTAACTAATGTTGATATAACTGATATGCATTCTGAAACTGCCTTGTGAACATGATAATAAACTATGAAAGACCCTCACTGGCAGTTTAGGCTAAGAATTTAGGAGAGAACTGTCTCTTCTGTCAAAACAGTTATGCTAGCAGCAGCTACTGGCAAACAGCAGGCAGCACTGAGAAACAGATTCTTCAACTCCTGTGAGCTCCTCGTTCATCTGATCAATTCTGTCAACCTTGAAATCCACCCACAAGTTCTGTCAGAAATTAAACCAAGATATGTCTTTTATTCTTGCTACAACACTATGGTCAATTTGTTTGGGGGACTTTTTTACTGTGATTTTTGTTTGGCTGGGGGAGGGGGCGGGGTGGTGGTGCTGGACTATCAGTCCAGATGAGCATGTTTATGCCATATTTCTTTCTTTGCTCTTTTTCTGGGCTCATTTTAACTTCTCAAGACAGCATTGCTTATTAACAGGAGAGGGACATCTCCATTCTACCACTGAACCAAAGGGAGGTACTCTGTATATGCTACCTGGTAACAGAGCATGGCTCCTCTTTACTCTGCCAATTTTGATCAAAATTACTCCTGACCAGTATTCCTTAGGTCTCTTCCTTCTTTGTTATGTATAAACTAGCAACAACTGCATTAATCTTATTAATATACATATTTGCTGAACCCACATGTTTAGGCCTCACTTTGTATTTCTTTTATATAACAAAACTTGCATTTAGGTAGGAATGGTCAAACCTGTGTACAGAAATGCATCTGTTACGTAAAGATGAGGAGGTGTTTACTTGCTCCTGCTGTTTACACAACCAGCACACATGCTGAAGGGATACATTAGACCACAGTCTGACTATGCCAAACCAGCAATTAATCCCCAGACACAGGAACTTATTTAATACACACAGTGAGAGATAAGTGATCAAACCTGTCCATACAGTCAAGGACACTTCATTTGCATTTGTAATTCCTGCATGTATTTAAAGTGACAGAGCTGAAGATCTAAAGTACTCGTGTTTTGCTTTTGCTGACTCACAAATCTAATGCAACAAAATCTCAGGAAATCAAATTCCTTGTCTTTACAAAGTTAGTTCAGATACAGCATTTAAAATAACTTTGCAATAGTTCTCTCCAAAGTTCCACTGGTCTTTTAAAATTCACTTCAATTTTGTTTGTAAAATTTCCCCAAAGGAATGACAACTTACTCCCGTGGTTTAGTGCTCACAAGAACCCGCAGGGGCTTTCTGCTGTTTAAACAGGCTTTCAGGAAGCAATCCACTTCACTGAAGGGTCTCAGAAAAACCAGGTCACCATTAATGGCAAAGATTTTCTTCCCAACTTCCAAGCCTGCCATCTAGAAAACAAGAACAGTTTATAACCACTAGCATTACGTTTTCTTCTGCTGGCATGCAACCCTAGTAGGAATAATGATATAAACATTCACTTTACATTCTTTATGACTCCTTCATGTACTATACACAGGACTTCTACCACAAAACGCTTCTAAAACTGGTAAAATTGATGTGAAGGGTACAGTAAACACTCCTTGTGAAGGGATCTAAACACAAGACTTAATCAAGATTTTATGACAGTATTACAATACCAGTTAATAGTTTTACTAATTAACACAACAGCTTTGATTGAGCCATTTATTTTACGATGGTACTTAATTTGTTCATCCATCATTTTCCAAAGGAACTAAAGCTTCTTTTCATAAAGACAGACCTAATCAAAATTTTAGTGAATATTTGTTAAATTCCAAAACAGAACAGTTTTTAAACTTTGGTGTAACAAGAAAGGAACCACAAGCAGTTGAACAGCAGGAGTGGCTCAGGGCCTTGGTGCCATCTGAGATCATGGCAGAATCTGACTGCTAGAAATCACCCTACATAGCTCTGTGGCTTTATTATATTATTGATTTGCTGTGTCTATTTATAATTTAAATTTCATTTCCACCATGAGATTTAGAAAGCCTTGAAATCTAGGTCCAAATTTTTTCTCTCATGCAGGAGACTCATTCTTTGCATATCTAGAGACTCCTGTGCAGTTCAGTAGAATATGAATCTACACGAAGAGCATCTAAAGCAATACCAACACAGAGGAAGACTGCAATTTATTCATTTAGATTCTCAAATTCTAGGCTTTATATAAAGCTTGATACATCTTTTACTATGATGTATTTACTATGATCTTTTACTGTGCAACTCACAGACTAGCTCTATACTCATTTCACATTTTACCAAAACTGTTTATTCCACTCAGGATTAATGTCATAACTGGAATATTATAAAATGCATAAAAATAAGATTATAAATTTTATATCACTCAATGTGACAATTTAGCTGAGCAGAAAATAAGTGTTCATGGTCAGAGCAACGTGTTAAACAACAAAAAAAACAAACCAACAAAACAAAACCAAAACCAAAACCAACCAATCAATCAACCAAAAAAACACCAAAAAAAAAAAAAGGAAAAAAATGAGTAAGATTCATAAGCGCAGCCTTCTTGGAAAGTTGTCACAGTTACCTTCTACTGCTACAGACTTTCCTATCTGATGCACAAAGCATACATCTGTGACCAAGTAAATAAAACAGGGAAGATAATTTATAATACTCGATACCTCAGCATTTGATCCTTTCTCCACCACTTTAATAATAGGCACCTTATTTTTATCTTCTAAACCAAAACCATAGGTGCCTTCATTAGATGTAATCTGAAAAATAAAATTGTTTAAAATATTGTTCAGAGAGCCATTAAGAAAAGCTGAAGTATATCCTCATTAAATAAACAGCCCTAATTTATTGTCACTATGACCAATTTTTTTACTCATCAAAGCATAGAATCATTGGGTTTCACTCACCAGTAATGACTTGGCTATGACATTTTCCACTACTTTCAGATCATGTTTCATGAGTCTGTGCTTCATATTTGATCCTTCCATTTCTTCATCCGCATAAAAACGGAACAGCAATGGTTCATCTTTAAATTCACTTTTCTCTAAGACTGTGTGATAGAAACCCACACGTATTAATCCTTTTTTAATTTTGAACCTTTGAATATCATGTCTTTCATAAGCCATAAAATACTGAGCATGCATACCCATATTGAATGCTAGCAAACTATTTTTGTGTGTTTGTGTGAATCCAGGGAAATCGTTTAACATATTCAACAATTGTTATTCGGATCTATTACAGATAGGTATCTCTAATCTTATTTTTCAACAAAACATCTAGATTCCACCATGTTTAGAAAGCCTATTAGCTTGAAATCATTTTAGTAAAAATGCAAAGTGCAAAGTTTCTTCCTAAAAGGGATTTTAAAATATGATTTTGAAGAGTTCTGCTAGGCAGCTGCTGAAGATGCTCTCCACCAAGTTCTGGCACTCTCCAGATGGTGAAGCCTGCCAGGTTCAGTCTCAGAAATAGGTTTGGTGGGGATGAGGAAGCATCCAGAACAGCAGATGGGTGCAGCTGGTATGTTTAAAAGTCAAAGGAAAAAGAATGAACAATACCAGAGCAGATGTTAATTTTCTCTCCTTCTCTAAACAGGCTGACAAAAACATAATTCCTTCTATAATTCCTTCTTCTTTTCATTTCAGTAAATGACCTACTACTTTGATCCTTTCACTGAAATCTTGCCTTTGAGGGTATTAAATGGGACCTTGTTCACCTCATTTTTGGTGCTGCACACATCTCTGCTCTCCTCCCCCTTCTTTGTTCACTGCTATCCTTATGATTTTCTCATTTTCCTCCAGTCCACTTTGTCCTATTATTACCACTTCACTTTTTGTTAAAGTCATGCTTCTCCATACTCTATTCTTTCCCCCAGAATGTCACACTTCTTTCTTATATTTATCCTAACTTTTTATTGTTTCATCTGTGCAAACATGTATTACCTGCTAAGAAATTTCTTGCCAAGTGACTAATAGAACTGCCCCAGGTAAATCCTTCAGAATATGAATTCCTCAGGAGATGACATAAAATTGGATATAATTTTCAAAGTATACAATAGCTAATCTTTTTCCTGATGACTGTGGCACAGGTCTCTTCAGTGATACAACAGACGAATTTTTCATCTGTGCTGTAATATCTTTATTGGCACCTGCATTTCCTTCCAACTATGTAGATAACATAAAAAAGAAAGTAAGCACAGCTTGTACAGAATGTATTTACTTACCATGATGCATAAACCCATTGTCACAAAGAGCCACACCAAATATCATAGCTTCCTCCCTCGTCCGGCAATCCCCCTGTTAAACCATAGAATAATTTTTTTAATATATTTTAATATAGCAGCAAAATGGAATCTGTGCACAATGGAATAATCTCACAGGGATGGCACTTGCTGTAGATTATATTTATCACCACCACCTTTACATATACATTTCTAGCATACATATATAAAACAGTATATACAGGTTTATCATACAATCAGAGAATAGTTTGGGTTGGAAGAGACCTTTATGTGCTCTAACTCTTTATACTTTGAAATAAATAGGTAAACACTTAAGTAACACTGCATACTCCATAAAAATTGAATGCAATAGAATCTGAAAGTATCAAAGTTTTAAAATTTTATTTTATGAAATTAGTGCATGTTGACAGAATGAACAGGATACTCTGCTCTTGCTTCTAGTTCATTTAAAATAAAACAGAGCTGCTGACAGCAAATTGGCACTGACTTTTGTCCATCTAGTTACTCATTTAGAGTTATTCAGAGCCTATTCCTTTCATTGTAAGCCATGAACAGTGTTACATGCTGAAGCATAAAGCTAAGTGTCATTAAAACATTTCAAGTTCAATTGCACATAAAGAAGATAAGCACATAAAGAATTAACAGCATGGTTGCTGACAGCTGATTTGTGTTACTTTACCAGCGTAAGAAGATTACACTTACACATACTGTTCTAATAACACTTACACAAAGTGTTTGCATGTTATTCTGCTTGATAAATTGCTAGCTTTCAAATTAGAATTTCAATGCACAATATACATAAATCCAAAGGTGTATATTTACCTGTGCAATCAACCAATCTATGAATTTGTTAGCCATAACCACAGATTTGTAGGTTCTCAAATGATAATCTTTATCCCTGTTCAAAACAATACAAAACAATTAAAAAAAAACAAGCAAATAAAAACTCAAAAGAAACAGAAAAATATCCGTATTTTGTAAACAAGTTAGTGCAAGCATGAATTGAGCATTTTATAATGGTTCAGAAGTTTCCTCTGGAGGAAAAAAAGCAAATTAAACTTTTCAATGCAAACAGAAAGGTGGAGGCTGACCACATCTTACTTGGGTGACAATGTCACTGGAGTATAAAGGCAGGTGTGTTGTCACATCTGGGACTCCCCAGATAAGGTAATGGAATGTAAGTGAAGGAGTGTAGTAACATATACAATAAGCATATAAGCATATCCATCAGGACCTAGAAGGCTCTGGAAGCCTGTTAAAAAAGTCATATTGAGCAGAGTTGGTAGTCACTTAAGGATTCAGTTATACTTTTTGTCTTGATAGCCCTTCAATCTTATTTGAGTACTCTCAAAAGACTAATGCAGAATCTTTATATTATAAACTACTTCCAAATGACTCTCTAAGGATTTCCCAATTGGACTCACCTAATTACTGGGGTAAACAGACTGTGAAGGCGACAGTACAGTCGTACACCCTGTTAAAGAGAAAGAGGTGGTGTTAACCCATGTTCACATCACACAGCACATAAGAGGCATGGGCACAGTAAGGAAGCCTATATGTTGCAAATACACTTCATTTACATAAAGAGTCTGTTCAGGTTTTTATGTATTTTCATGTGCCAAAACTTAATGTCTCCAGATAACAACATCGGTTAATAAATTAGGAGAAAGAAAACATGTCCAGTCTAATCTAAGCTTCACTGAGACACATCCAAAAAGGATTAGCTTTAAGGTAGCACTAAAAAATTCTGAAGGTTTGAAATAATTTGAAAGTACAGAAAAGTACAGAAAAGTACACAAAGAATAAAGCAATGTCTCCGTGCATTAGGGTTGTCATAAATACTGGTTGTTACTCTACACACAACTGAGTAATTACATTAAAAAATACTGTATTTTATTATATGGATCAATACTTTACTTAGAAATTTAAATTATAACTAATCCATTTTAAAAAGCAAAAATATTCAAAAATTAGAAATATTTTCATTTAAAAACAAAAACACAAAACATTTGGAGTAGTTTAAGAAACTACCATCAGAAAATTGCATTTATAAAAGGAAAAGACATTAGTATTACTTAGTGAACTACCAAAAACCAATTATGTTCACAAAATGCAAGAAGATGAGTGTATAACAATTAAAAATTGTGTCAAATTAGACTCCACTGTATTTTTCTCTGCCTGGTACTTCAGTACTGAAGATTCCTCTAGATGCATCTTACATTATCAAGTGCTAGCAAAAAAGTGAATGGCACTGTAACGTAATACCCAAATGCAGACATTTTTGACTGACTCAAATCATGAAAAATTTGAATATTAATGAGTTTAAAGGCAACTTTGATCAATCTTTTCATTATGCTCAGTAGCAATGATGTATAATACTACCTATGTGTGTTTAAACATCTCCATGTCGATAGATTTACTGCCTTGTTAAGGCACTAATAAAAGACATTCAGTTATAAGAGAAATTTAAAATCAGTTCCTTACGTATAGCTTCGTATCTATGAAAATGGATTGAAAAATATAACAGGCTGGAACATCAGCTTCAGAATCCGCCACAAACCTAGGCAATGCATCCTTCATATGAAACCACTGAATAATAACTATAAATAATAGTAATCTTTCATTTTTTATTTAAAATGTGTAACAAGAAGCCAAAATCTTACAAATAGAAAACTGATTTTGATTCACATTGAGATTGGCAACTTTGAGAGGATGTTGTTTATTCCAGAATAATATTTTACATTATTTTTCAAGCAGAGCCTCCATTTCTGACATGTTGTTCCTAATAACAGCAACCATTTCATTCTGTACCTTAGAGATCACATCCTGCATCTCATTTCTGGGGTAGTATGTTCCATCATCATATCGGAATCTATACAGCATGTGTTCAGGTTTGAATTGGTGCTTATCTGTAACTAAATTAAAAAAAAAAAAAAAAAGAGAGAGTATTGTTTGACTATTTTCTGATGAAATCAACAAGAGAGAAGAAAGTCAGCATCATTCTTTCTAATAACAGCCCATTACACAGCAACAGGTAAGATTTCAGACAGGAAGGGCGGGAAGCCCAATTAGATCATCCACCCTAAGTTCCTTTACGTCACTGGTGACAATATTTCTTAGAACATTTAAGTAGTAAAGAAAAAAAACAATTTCAAGTCACAGGGCAAAGAATAAGGAAGACACACATACAGGGAACTGCATGAAATTTAGGCACTCAAATCTTTCTAGTCCTCAGCGCTTTTGCAAAGTTTATGAACCAAATATCCAAATTAGACTTCTTTTGCAACTATTCAGAATATTCTTACACATCATTTTCTGTCCTCATTCTTGTTGAGACCAATCTCAAATGATTAACTAAAGATCTGAATCCTTCTCAACACATTTGACCAGTCCTGAACTGGGGGAAAAAGGGAATGTCTTCCCCTATATATAGACAGGCAGAGATTCTAGTTGCAAGAGACCAGCAATCATTACAAAGATTTTGATAGTCTGTTTGCCCAAAGACCCATGAAAAAGAATATTAGCAAGTGGATTTCAACTGTTTCACTGGATTCCAGCAGCAAACCTCAAAACTTCAAGCATTTTGTCAAAACAGTCATATCACAGGATACAAAGTTTCTCCTGGAAGCAGTACTACTGCAAGTCTTTCTGAAAAACAGCTGAACCATTTGATGGCTGAGGACAGCATTAGGCAGTAGCACCATCCTAGGATAACTTTTTTTATTAATTATAGTTTTGCTTGCAGCTGTAAGATTTAATTATGAAACTAAATTTACATGTCATCAATTGATAAAGGGCACTGTAATGTGTTCATTAATCAGAGTAACACACCTGACAGCGTCAGGTAATTCTGTGCATGTCATTGTACATCAAGTGATTAAGCCATCATACATAACTCTCCTCCAAAAACTTAGTTAGGCATCATAAACTTTGTAGAGTAAGGTGCCTTCTGTCTGTGTCATTTTTCATGCTCCTTTAATCTCTTCATTATCTCCACACATCATCTGACACACAGACATAAAAACTGAACTTCATATATTAAGTGGTTTCACCAGTGTCATGTGCAAGAGGAAAATAACTTCTCTATGTGCATTTGATATATCTACTAATAGGAAAGCCCAGGACACTATTCAAATTGCCTTGAACTGATAGTTCATGCTAAGGTGATAATTTCTAAGCTTTTTACGTATCATTGCTTCTAAATATACCAGATATAGGCTACAAAATTTTCACATTTTCACATATAACATCTAATGTAAATACCTAAATGGATTTTAATGGATTGTGGCCATTTAACTTGGGGAAAAAAGATATCTTCTAGTTCTGCAATTAAAAAAAAAATCTTATGGTTGAAGAAAAAATATATTCCACTAGATTAACACAAATTAAGAGCTTTTAAAACCAACAAGCACTGAAAAGAGAAAAACCACCAGAACAGTTTTGCCTAATGCCAAATTGTTCATTATTGTTACAGGGATGCACTGGGAGTGAACTGGGATCACAAAGCACCTTTCCTTTCTTGCGTGCCCACGATGAACAGAGCAGGCAACGCCCTCTGAGTACCACTCTGTCTTTGCAGTCCTGACTTACAGATTGCACCAGAAACTAAGGCAGCTTCACAGAGCTGGCACATCCTGAGTTTCAAACACTTAAAGCTGATGAAAAGGTGTATTACCACTAAAATAAGAAAGCCCAAGTTGGTTGGGCTGTACTTACATTTATGCTGGGATATATATCTATACGGCACAGACTACGAAAAACAGATCTGGTCTTCTCATTTACTTTTTTGCCAGTGTAATTTTAAACCACATCAGTACATCAGTCCAAGAAACTGTGCAGCCACATAAATACTTATTCATTTTAAAACTATCTCATATTCAGTTTATTTTTGTAACTACAAAGCTCCTTACTACCTTGACACAAAGCTTCCATCTCTAATTATCATCAGCAAGTGACTGGACCAAGTTCTCAGCCCACTGACTAACACAAGTCATTTCAGATATCAGAGAATTCCACCAGGTGGATTTAAAATAGCAGCATAGCAAGACACAACAAGATTGTTCCCCTTATATAAAGTGGGGGGGGGGGGGGGGGGGAAGGAAAAGCCATAACTTTTCTACTTGCAAGAGTTCACACACCAGGAGGTAAAACAGTTCCCATCACAACATGGTTCTGTCACTGCTAGAATGAACTCCAGCACAGTGACAGTGATGGCCTAGTGAATACGCAAACTCTAACAAAGGCCTCTATAATATTTGCAATGTAAATAACAGCCAAACTTTCTTTCTCCCTTGCTCCCTCTGTGAAAACAGATGGTTCATTCAACTCTATTTTAAGAATGCTATTTTCAGCGAACCACAGCTGGATCCACTATTCAAAGTAGCATGTCTGGCTTACATTTCTATGCTCTAATATAATTACCCTTTTATCTCATGAAACTACACAATATTCATTTAACTCTGTATTGAGAAAGTCTATCATTGCATTTAGGATATAAATTACAAAATCAGGAGAAGAATCTGGCAACTAAATGATTTCATTGAAAACAATTCTCTGTGTGTAGTAAACATAATGGCATCTGACATTTGAATGATGGTGGAGGAAAATCACGTAGACTGACATTGAAGAATTAAAGGCTACATGACCACCGGTGAATAACCTTAATGTTTTTCCTCCTACTCTCCATGTGTTTAAAACACACACAGCTAAGTGGCACTATGTTTCTTCCACTTTTTTTCCAGTCAAGGACACTAAAAACTTGATTATTAATCAGTAATAAATTCATTTCTGGATGGAGGATAGTAGTGTACTAGATGGAGGTTTAGAGTGCATATTACCAATGAATTCATCTAAATTTACACCCTGGATCTATGATGGAACGGTAGCTAAATGACAGCTGTTTCATCACTTGGTTTTTAAGTGACAGTACCTATTGTATGCCAAATATGCCTTCAAAACTGGAAGTTTCTCCAATTCATTTATACGATCCTGTTAGACTACATCTTGTAATAGGGACAGAGATGAGGACCTGCTCTGGAAAGAGAAAAATGCTGCCAATGCAAATTATCTGCAAAAATCAAACATTCTTGTTGGCTCAAAAAATGAACCATTTGAGAGATACTTCTCTCCACAATGAGCTAAATGCAGAGAGCTGACTTAAAGTTTCAACATAAAAATATAAATTTTAATCATTATACAAGGCAGTGAAAAGAAGGCCTTAAAATTCAAAAAATTAAACTGTTGGGTTCTAGGCTGGATTCCATCAGCTTGAGTTGTAATACCTAACAGATGAGCAGGCACATTTATCAACAGCCAACTGTGACTCACTCTCTTGTACAACTCTTAGCTGAACATGTATCCCTAAAATGCCTGACCTTAAAAAAGGTTAAAATCCTTAAAAGTAGTGTACTGTTCTGTGTTCCCCCAGAACTTATTTTTGCTTACAAGAGAACAGCAATGTTTCTCTAGGTCCCTGTTTTCAATGTTGTGATCCCAACAGCATAGATGTAACGTGATTAAATCAATGAAGCCTTTCCCAGTAAATCTGCTATGCATGGACAATGGGCTCATAAGGTCCCTGGAAGGATATAATGCAGATTCAACAAGCTGTCTTGCGTTAACAAGACCATATTTTTGTCAGATGAAATTAAGTCCACTCTAATTACAATAATTATCTTGAAAAGAAGTAATTCAAAACTGACTATATTTACCATGATGGATTATGCCATTCTCTAATAAAGCTTGGCCAAGGTGAACACCTTCTTCAGATTTGTGTATCTCTCCAATTTCCAACAGCCAGGACACAAATTCACTGAAATAAAAAGAGATACAGAAAACAAACCTTACAGGTCATACTACCAAACCTATTGCATTTCCATCTCCATTATTAGTGTTTCTAACTAGTCTATGTCAACCAGTGAATGATTCTTAAGCCTAGTGATCTTCAAATTATTAAAATTGATGATGATAACCCCCTTTATTTTGATGTAAACACATATGGTTTCCCATGAGATGTTTTCTTTTTTCTGCTCAGAAGTTTTCCATGCATAAAGTTTACCTGGCACATAGTGAAGACTTTCCGTGTTTTCTGGGATTTCCTAAACTAGCATAGCCACATTGGACCAGACACACCAATATAAGGCAATCCCAGACACATCTACTCCACCTGCCCAGGACAGATATGTCATGATGACAGACCACAACCACAGTATGACAAAATAGTAGGCTTGTTACTTCCAAGGTCTGACAGGACATCCTGAGCATATACACAAACTATATACTTCATGTGCAGGAAACGCCTGCCTTGTATCACAGTAAAACTGATGCAGTTCAGAGACATCAAGTTTATGGCATATGTGTAGGTTACAAATCAAAAGTGTAACGAGGTAGTGCAACCTTTGCAGTCACGGGTGAGCCGGGGCCAGCAGGAGTGTTCTTCAAAAGGATCCACTCGGAACACAGCACACAGAAAAGCAGCATTTGATGGTAGTTTAAATGGCTCCTCACCATGAGTGTATTCTTTACCTGCTCCCAACAACTTCACTGAGTAAATATGACTCAACTGTAATCCAATCATTAATCTTAATCCTGGTTTCCATTCTCTTCAACTATGTCACTTCTGACAGCACACAAGAATCTCCCAAGTTTCATTTCCCATTTTGAACCTAGTGGTAGCCTCCTTACAACTTGTTTGTGTGAAATTTGCTGTACTTTATAAAAGCGCTTTTCATGCTTAACCATCTTATGGTCGAACGGAATAAGTGATAAACCCCTTTTTTTCCATATACACATTTTTAGGGTATCTATTTCTTTGTCTTTCATTCAGTCTTAAGCCGTATATATAATGTGGCATTATAAAGATCCCCCTGGTAATACTGATAAATTTTTAAACACATAAACGTTACTTAGTAACTCTGTTCCTGATATTCAAGCAAGAGGAGGATAGGAGCACTTTTAGAGGCAGAGACTGGTCAAAGTGGAATAAATAATAAATAAATTTTACATTCCAAACTAGTCATTACAGAGACAAAGTGCAATAATCAAGTCAGGAATCATTTTTTTAAAGAAACTAATTCACTTGACACACTTTCATATTTTCATCATGCCTTTGCAGCCTTTTCTCTTTAACAGAACTACTTTGCAATACAAGTATATATATTCATAAATTTCAGGCAGACCAGTTTACATTTTGGCTAAACTCTGTGAGACAAATAGGCCTAACAGACATTGCAAATGAAGCGTGGTTTCCACAGAATCCCAAAGAAGATTTAAAATGTGTTTTTATAGGGTAAAAATTCGTGCTATCAAATGCATGTAATACCTTCCAAGAAAGCATTTGGGAAAAGTGGTTAATTTCCTCTTCCTGTCTTTGATGAGATTCCCTTGTTTGCACATCATTTTGTACAGTCTTTCTCCTTGCTCAGAGATCATCACCCAAGTGTCCTGTTCCATGCCCAATTTTAAACCTGCCAAAAATGCATTAAAACTTTATGAAGTGATATTGCCATTATATTTCAGTATCTTCCCCGAAATGGAGAAGCAATACCAATATTTTAATACCAAAAAAAAAGTAAAGGAATTGTTTCCCATTTTTTTCTAACAATCAAGTTAAACTATGAACATCTGATCCTCATAAGGCATAACCAAAAGATATTTTAAAGCTCCTTATAGTGCAGTTAAACTGTTAGTCATTCAACATCACCACTGACTTTTTATTAGTAAATACTAAGCTGTGATTTTCAGATTTCAGTATATGAACATTTGCAAGGCAGTAGTCATGTCTTCACACATTTGAAATAAAAGAACCTTGGTTTTGTTTCTATCATGCAACAATAAAAACGTCTTCACTTAAAGGAATATTTTTTTAATTTGCAATTAATAGTAACTAGTTAACTGCTATACAAACAGCAGTTTCACATAAGATTAATTCACCCCTTTTCCACAAAAGCATATACATGGCTTGATTTTTATTTGCTTCAGAATTTTTTCAACAATGGAAAGCTATCAATGGGTTTAGCTCAATATTTTTTAGAGGTTTACTTTTTCCGTGTTTATCTTCTTGAAAAAATCATTATGTTTTCTGAGAAACAGATGATCAAACCCAGTTTTTGTTGAATTATATGCATCCTATGGCCATTCAGAGAAGCTTGTGTTCAAGGAATATCGCAGACTTTCATATCCTATATGCTTTCTCAAAAAACAGTTATTAATTCTGGACAGAAGCACACATTTCTTGAGTGTCTTGTGTACACGTTCTCAGTTTCTGTTCAGATTTTCACCATTTTTAAAGTATAACTGTACAGGTGACAAGTAGTGTCCCTCAATGCTCTGTCATCATCAATGCTCCAGTATCTTCATCAACAGCACAGACAGTGGGATTGAGTGCACCCTCAGCAAGTTTGCAAATAACAGGTGTTTACAAGAAAGGCACCGAATTGACAGAAAGACTTCTACAAAATTTTCCAATTCAGCTTGACTTCTCCTAGCAAGAAAATACAATCTATGAAGAGGTCCTAATTTGTAATTTAATTACCAAAGCTGAACTAAACTACTTCATTCAGGGCATTCTCTCCTTTTAGCTCAGCTTCTGCTGCATAGATTCCAAATAAAATCACAGGTTGAGTTTCTCCAAGTCCATTGAAACTCTGAGTCTTCCAACTCATTTTTTTTTTTTTTTTTGAGATTCTGTGTTGCAGCCTGGATCTACGTGTGCCCCAGATTCTCTCTTCTTTGTTTCACGGTTGTCTCCTTGGTGGGAAACCCACTGAAAACATCAGGAGCTGAAAATTTCCACAAATTTTTAGAATGCTAAAATCCTAAGACATGTCTTGGTTTCTGGATAGCTACCTCAGACCTTGAGCTTGCGAAGGTTTAGCTCAAACTCATCCCTTCTACCAGCTGCTCAGTTTATTAGTGTGAAACAGTAAGAATTCATCAACATAAAGTACTCCTACTTAATCTTTGTATTTCTTGTCTGAGGTACCAAGAACTTATGGGATCCAAGAAACTTAACAGTGAAGTGGAATGAAAACATTTTAGTCGGTTCCTGAAAAGGTCCTATACAAAAGCAGATAAACCCAAGTTTTGTTGTATTTGACACCATCTCTACCACATTGCTTTCTCACTTATTATTTTAAAAATGTTGAGGTTTTAGAACGTTAAAGTTTTTTTTTTTTTTAGCTTTTCTGCTTATAATTCCTGGTGACACTATTAATTAGCTAGCACTCAAATACCCTATTTGAAACTCTGGTCCTACAACAGATGTTCTACAAGCATCCAGAATTCAGCTTTAAAAAAAACAAAGAAAATAATGTTGGCCTCCATTTAGAACAGAGGCACAACACAACAATTACTGCAACAGAAAATCTACACAAATCAGGAAAAGCATGAGAGACTTAAATACAAGGGTCATATTTTCCTTCACCATCAAGGCTCCGAACTACATTACTAATATGGATATTTTAGCTTGCAAATGAAATTAGCTCCAGAAAATTATGATGTGTCATCTTTCCCTGCTTCTACTTTGTGCTGAGTTAATTTTGAACACATGAAGTTATTCATGGTCACATCTGAGATCAGGATTATATTTCATCAAAGTATTCTTCCACCTTAATTCAGGTATTCAAAAAGATAGTGGTTTGCCACTGGTGATTTCTTAATTTCTTTGGTAGGGGAGAATACATTAAAGATCGAGCTGTGGGTACGTTCTGCACCATTTCACTTTGGATCATCTGCCTTAAAATCCAACACCAAAAACCTGCTCATTTCAGTGATTCAAATGGCCAGTCACAAAGGCAATCAATGCATAAAAATCACATGAGGCATTTAGGATAGACCCTCAGATACCACAGACCATAATATTACACAGGTCTCAATGAGTTTTTGGTGATTTATACTGGTTGAGGATAAGCTATAAAATCACAGGTTAAATCATCTCCCCATTTCCAAAACAGTACTCAACACCAGCATGCATGATTCAAGACACAAAGCCCTTCCCAGTACAAGCTTGATTTATTTTTCCCAAGCTGTTATTCATAAATCTTCAGCTGAATCTGACACCACAAGTTTGCCTACCAGCTGGTTTTCTTTATATCTCAACATAAAAATACAGCATGGCTTTCTGGCAAAGCAACACAAGGAAGTTTATTAACCTACCTTTTCTTCTCTCTCGCTCTTTCAAAATAGCTTCCAGCCATTCTTGCTTCTCTTCAGGGGTTTTTGCCATGCATACAAACCACTTATTCTTTGCCGTGTTGTGGATCTTCCAGCCATTAATGACGGTGTGGCCACTGCTGTGGTAGTCAGCTGGGAATAGATAAAATGGCTTAAAGACTACCAATTCTTACAAAAAGCAATAGTTGTTACAATTGCTAAGAGCTCTCAGTACACATGAAGCCCAGGACATAAGGAAGAATAAAAATTAATTTCAAGTTATCTGTGCCACTTGTGAACTATGTTATAACTTAATAAACTGTAGTTTTATCGTCTAGTAAATAATGTCCTTTGTAAAATGCAACAGAGAACTGCATAGCATATGGAAGAAGGTATAAACTTGACACTAAAACAGGCAGAGTCCTATTAAAACAACAGATAATGGTATTTAGAGTACTTCTGTTTGTGTTAAACTGTGATAAATAATTCCTTAAACAAACAGCATTGTGGTTTTGTCCCTGAAGTTGCTCAGAGCTGCCATGCTGATTAAATGATTTACTATTAAGTTTAAAAAAGGACTAAATATACAAGGGGTAAAACACAATTTCATTTGACAAGTAACCAAATCACATATATTTGAACTATTTTTACCGGTTATCCAAATAAAAAAATATCTACACCTACTAGTTTAAACAAATTGAAATATAATACAAGATGTTCTTTGATTAAAAAAAACACAAACAAACAACACACTAACCAACCACATAATTTTTGAAATATGCAATGATTTGAAATAATTTTTTTAAACAGCTCTATGTTCAGTGTGCCCACTGTAGGAGAGATAACAGTTCCTGATACTCTCAGGTATCTTGAACTTCTGACTCTTAACATGTAAAAATACCTATGATATAAAAATCAAACCCATATTACTTACTACTTATTACTTCTATAACATTCTATTTTAATATGCTGGTCCATAAATCTTATTCAGAAATTCCAAAACTCATACCCCTAACTATCCTTCACTAAGATTACCCACATTTCCTAGGGTAAAACTTGGGAGACATAAATTCCTTATGATAAGAATTTTTTTTTTACATAAAATACAAACAGAAAAATAAAGCTAGCAACTACCATATGAAGTGTTTAGAAAAATCAAAGGTCAATGTTTTCTCACCACAAACTTTCATTAAGAGGCAAGAAAGTCCTAGGGCAAATCCTGAACTACTGTAACTACGAAGTTTTTTGTTTTGTAAATACTTTTTCATAATTCAGCCCTATTTTGTATGATGAGATGGGATTTTCTGAAACTCAAACCCTTGCTGAAATGCTTGCTAAGATTTATCATAAATCTCAGCAGACATTCTAGTATCCTTTCAATAACTTTGCATTTTAATTAGATGGAAAGCAGCCAAGCTTTGTGTACTGGGCTGGGAAATGTCAGGAACTACTAGAAAACCATGAGACTGATGGCTAATTTCTAAACCAACAAAACCTTCTACTACTCGAAGTATGTAAGAAAGTGCAAGCAAGTCTGTGAACAGGAAAAAATGAAGTAAAGGTATTTTTGCAACATCATGTTTATACCACTTATCTTTTGATTATATTTTTATTTGTATAGCCTATTCAGAATATCCTTTGTCCCTTTAAAAACCTTGTTTCTTGAAAACTACCATCACACTATTCAAGCACTCTCAGAAAATCAGAGTCCAAAGTCAAGGGAAAAAACGGCTCGTCCAGACCACTGAACATAAAGGTGACTTTTTAAACACGCAGCTTCCTCAGCCTCTGAAGATCTTTAACTGCAGGGCCAAGGGCACTGATAGTTTGACCACATTTATCTCATGCCACTACAAACTCCCTGAATTTTGTGAAAAGCCCAATCACCAACCTAGGTATCTTGAACTTCTGACTCTTAACATGTAAAAATAACTATGATATAAAAAAATCAAACCCTTATTACTTACTACTTATTACTTCTATAACATTCTATTTTAATATGCTGGTCCATAAATCTTGACTAGGTACTATGACTGCCTCATGAGTTCAGGTGGAGGATGACGTGTAGCTGTCGCCCAGTTTTGCAACAATAAACCCCCACTGTGACAGCCACTTTGACTTCAGTTTCTGCCTTGAACTACAACACCCCTGCTTTCTCTTTTGCTCTGCATGCTCCCCATGATTACAGTCCTCCAAGGCTCCCATGAGAAATTTGTTCTCCCCAATACACCCATGCCCTTAGTCAAGAACATTTCAGCATTATGCTGTCATCCCATACAAACTCCTACCTTCTTTGGACTTTTTGGATAAAATCTGGTCAAGAGCTGCAGACATGCTGGCTGGCCAGCCAGGAGGTGTGCATATTCTGACTGGCCAGCTGCACAGCACGTATGTGCGCTCTTCACATCATGCCAATCACAGCTGCCAGTCGAGCTAAACAGATAATTTGTAAACCTGACATAATTGTTACAGAAGGAAGAAGAGCGTGAGACTTCAATCGCTCCATGCAAAGTCTGAACCAGCATGATCAACAAATCATTAAGCCTATAACTTCCCCAGAAAATGTGACGAAAGATATCATCTTTTAATGTTACTTGGTAATACGTTAATGCTTGTAATTTGAACTGTATTTTTTCAAAATTCAAGACTCAAACATTTGAGTGATGCATAAGAAGCAATTTGTTACAGCCATATACAACAGAATTTTCTTCTTCCCTTAAAAGAACAAACAGAAATCTCAGTATTGAAGGACTTCTAAATTTCTCAGACTTGAGGTTCTTGGGAGCATCAATGCTCAGAAATACCAAGGAAGTAACTGCTGCACAATATCAACTGCCATTCTCCTATGTACACTTTTTGAAGTAGTTTCTAGTTACCATTATAATTATCTACTTTTTCTGTATCATGCCTCATTTCAAGACAGCAGGGGACAGAACTATTATACTATAGCAAACATAAATCTGATATTTCCTAACTCTTAAGTGCTTTTCTTCATAAACTAAATAACATTAATTCAATGGCTGGTGAATGCCTCCAGAAATATATTTTTCTTTCAAAACTGAATTTGAAAAACTGCTACAGAAAAAATACCATTACCATATATCCATCTTTCTAATACTTGCAAGTGGCTGTGTAGCCACATTGTTTTAAGATCACAAATACTCTGCCCTGATAAGTAATATGCATTCCACTTTAATCAGTGCAATTAGGAAAAAGCAGAGTGCATCATGGTGCTGCAACAAAAAAAGAAAGCTCACTCCAACTGTACTGCTCAGCCAAGGCATAATTTCATCAAAGAAAAATTGTTTTTCAGAAAAAGCTTTGTTAATTTCTGTAGGCATGTCATTAGCATGATAATAAACCACACTGGGAATCTGTTTTCCTATTTCTATGCTTCTACTTACAAACAAGGAAGACTACATTCCTACATCTATCAATGCTGAGAGCAAATGCTCTCACTTTACCCTGTTTCCTGGAGCCCTATTATACAGAGAGACCTTTATACAAAGTGAGCAGGGGATCCCAAAATCTACAGTAAAGAACTGTGGAGGTATCATCTAGACTCAGTAGTCTTTAATGTCTCTAAAGAGCCCCATATAGGGTACATGATAAAGAGTCCTGCACAGATGCGAAAATAGAAGCACTCTGAACTCAGAGCTTCCACTCTAAATTAAGAATCATAGAAAGTAATAGGCAATAGGTGATTAAGGAGAATAAAATAATGCAATACTGTGCAAAGCTAATGTGCATGAGGCTCCATATTGCTACACTTGGGAACGCAATAAGACAAAAAGAAAGCAGCAGAATAGTACTGGGTTACAGTTCAAACAGAGATGACTACAGGGGATGAGAAACAAGACATCTGGGTCTAACAAATGAGAACAGTAAAAAAAGCAGAACAGAGGAAGGTTAAAGAAGGGCATCATGATCTGAGTGAAAGAAAAAATATCAGTGTGAGGAGAGGGAATACACAAGCACCAGAAGGAAGGAGAACACCATGGGTGTTAAATAAAAAACAGGAGGGGATGACAAGAAAATGGTAGAAAGGTGTCAAAGTGTCACCTTTCAGAGAAATAAGACAAACATTTCCGTATTTCAAAGAGAACCATCAGAAGGAGGGATGAAATAGAAGTAATTACAAGGAAAAAAATATTTCAGTATATTGGACAAATTGAAATGGAGAAAGCAGAAAATGTGGTGATCCAAGTTTAAAAAACCAGATAAGAATAATCATGGAATCATACAATGGTTTGGGTTGGAAGGGAACTTAAAGATCACCTAGTCCAATCTCCCTGCAATGAGTAGGGACATGTTTATCTCAATCAGGTTGCTCAGAGCCCCGTTCAAGCTGATCTTGAATGTTCCCAGGGATTGGGCATCCACCAACTCTAGTAAGCTAGAAATCAAATAACCAAACCATTAACTGATGTTTTAGAATTGTGGAAAGGAGTGTGGATTTTGGAAATAATGTATATATAAAAGTGACAGGATTTGATATGGCTTAGGAGAGCAAGTGGGAAGGAAGCAGCATAGCCATGAGGACTGTGTGCAAAGCTATAGGAAATGGGGACAGTAGCAAAATTTCCTGTGGCTGGAGGAAATTATACTCCTGATGTCTGGAGTGTAGAGGAAGACTACTTGTGCTTAGGCAAATTATACTGATGATTCATCAAGGAAGAAAACAAATGGGCAGGAAGGAAAATGAGCAGTGTGAAAGAGATTAAGGACTGGATAGCTAAAACAAGTAAATGTAGGACAGATTTGAGAAATACAGGATAGTCATGGAGAGAAGATCAAAGAAACATTTTTTAAAACCAACATTAAAAATGTGGCAATATGGAGGTTGAAATCAGTGAAAGAAGAATAGTTACAGAATTCTCGGAATATTCTTCAGGAAAAAGATGATGGGTATAAGCCTCTGTGGCCACAGTAACATCAAGAGTTACAAGTAAAGAGATGCTGTCTTAGAAAGTGACATAATGCAAGCAGGGAAACTGCCTTTTATTTCTAAAGCATATATAAGGAAGATGAAAAAAAAATACATTAAAGAGATTCAAATAATACACAACAAGAAAGAGGGAAACAATCAACTCTCTTTTTTGCATAAACAAATTACTGAGATGTTAAACAAATAAAGCCAAAAACTGGGCAGGAATATAGGCCAGAAAAGGCAAATAGCAGGATATAGAATATTGAATAAATTATATTCAAGTCAATGAGGCTTGAAGAAACTCCCTACAATGTACCTATGGATAACTTGAAATCACTAACTAAATTGGCGGGTCTGGTGAAGGACATAGCCCAAAACAGATGTCAAGGAGTTCTTACAAAAAACGTCTGGTAAGCATAGGTAATGAATCAAGTGTGACACCATAGTGCTCTACCTTATGTTCAGCATTTTCCACTGTTTTTACCAAGACCTTAAATGGTTCAGTAATAACATTGTTTGTTCATGGAACTAAGAAAAGAAGCATTGCAAAAGCTTTAGGGAACGAGATACAAACTCTGAATGCTTAATATATTGTAGAAGTAGTAAGATAAAACTCAGCACAGAAAAGAAGGTACTTAATTGGACCTATTCTCAGACATTAACCCAGTATAAAATACAATGGAATGGGCACCACTACTGCACAGAAGGCTCTGCTGTGGTATTCTGGAACACAAACTAGAAAATTGAAAAATAATGTTCTCAGAAAAGCCAAATAATCCTGGGATTAGTAATAGACATCCCTCATTGCAGCATTACAGTAATTCTTCTGTCCTACTTGGCACCAGCGGAGTTTCAGGTCTAGACACTTCAGTTATGAATTCCAATCACGTTTAATGTAATTCCTTTGTAAAATTGAGGGTTAATGACAAAAGCCCAAAATGTTTCAGGTTTTATTTATTAATTGTAAGGAAAGTTAGTAATTGTTAAACTCAAAGGTTCAACTCAAGTTTCTAAAACAAAAATTGATACGTGTAGGAATACTTTGTTTTTTTCACTTTATTCATGTATGTCAGGAAAATTTCAAGCAATCATACAGATTACAGTGCTAAAGATATTTAAAAAAAAAACTTTCTTATGTCATAATTTCAGCATTTATAGTGTTTGAGGTTTCATTCCAACAGAGGTAAGTCTTCCATTTGCTTTTATAAATATACCACATACTTAGAGATAAGTTCTTTAAGAGTGCTGAAATGCTGTGAAGTTAAATATGCAATTTCAGCTGAGCAATAAATTCCACTGTATTTTATTACTCTGTTCATGTTAGCATAAAATAGTCATCCATGACCAACCAGCTAATAATGGATGACATTGCTGTCATCCACTCAACAGAAGCAGAATTTTGATACGAATAGAAAGGGTATCTTACTCTTTCTTTCTAAATACAAGGAGCACCGTCAATTCCCAAAGAAATCATCTAGTTGCAAATGAGCAACACAAATACACTCACCTGTTCCATCATCTACATTCTCTACTTCCATCACTTCTGTGTTTATTCTGCCTCGAAACAGGTAACGGTGGCCATCTGTAGATGTTTTGCTGTTCTTCAATCGCCTGATTAAAGACAGAGCACATGTGAGCACGTCATCCACCACCTTCTTCTACATTTCTGCACTGCTAACTGAACATGTGGCATTTAAAGACCATGGTAAGAATCATGGTACATTTATACACGGGCAATTGAACAGTGGAAACCATTGCTGAACAGGACACTGCTGTTGATAATGCAAAGGTGCTACTGCTGGTAAGAGGAAGGTCCCAAATGCTGGCTGAATGAGAGTTCATCAGGAAAGCGTCACTCTGGAAAAGCTCTGTTCCAGCACTTTGGCTTCTATATGTCATTGTCTGCCACCAAAGACAAAATAATTGATTGGGAAAACCTTTCCTCCTGACTGATGTAGTCTTCTCATGTTAGTCCAGAAGTTCAGCACAAGGGTAGTTTGAGGAAAATGAAATAAGAACATCTTTGGTTATAAATTTTGACCTACATACATTAGCCTTCTAAGTGGGACTTAGGTATGGAAGGATGAAGTCAACATTCGTCCTATCTAATGTAAGGATTAACCAAGAATTGTAATTACCATTGCTGAAATTTTATGGCAGTTTCACTGCAATATATTCCAAAGCACTTTGCATTGCTGTAACTCTGTTCCCAGTGAAGTCAAGGCATTTAGAGAACCCCAGTTCTAGACAGCTTTTCCCACCTCAAATTAGCCAGGGATTATTTTCTGTCCTTTTTTTCCTATAATGATAATTAATATTGTATATCAACCAAAAGTCAGCTTCTAAGAATTAATGATCACCTGAATTTTAACCTTCACTCACCCTAAAGAGGAACTAATCTTCACCTGCTTCTCAGTCTTTACTGAGAATTCATTAATTCACTACTGTCTAATGAATAACTCTACCACACTAAAAATGTCTTATTCAAAAATTGAATAATAGATTAAAAACAACAAACAAACCAAAACCAGCAAAACCAGCAGCAAGCATAAAGGTTCAGTATCATACATTTTTTTCTCTCCAAAGTCAGGTAAATCCAATAGTTTTAGTGACCTTTATAACTGTGACCCCAAATATAGAAATCCACATTTACACAACTCTGCTGCACAAGGATGCTTAAAAATTACATAAAATATTTCATACCATAAAGATAGGACAATTTTTGTAAAATTATCAAAGTGCAAAACTCCTATGAGCAACACTCCCTTTAACTACTTGCCAAGCAATATTCAAAGTATCTTGCTGGCATATAATCAATTCATTTCCCACCTTAAATTCTGAAATTATGTTCTAAACTGAATTATTCTTGCGTTTGCAGACACATCACTATGGTACCAGCCAATGACATTTCAGATATGATTGCTTAAAACTGAAGAAACCATAGACGACCTTTTATGGTTTTGAGATTTTCATCCAGAATTGCATTTTAGCTAGAACATAGCTACAAAAATATGCAACTGAGTGGAGGAAAATTGAAAAGATAATATATACTCAGTAACTGCTGGACAATAAAATACAGTAAAAACTATAAATTCAGAAAAGAGTATGTATCCATGTATCCAGGAATCTATCAAAGGTCTACCCAGTAATACATATTTGTCAAAACCAATTTCTGGATCAAAGAGACAAACTTGAGCACCAAGAGGGATGTCTGTTTGTAGGAGAACCCTTACTTCTCAGAAGAATTAGAGAACAGAACATTACCTGCATAAGCTTTTTGCTCAACTGAGGAACTGCTCCTTGACACGCAGCAAGCAGCAGCTTTCTGGCTCTTTTTCCTGATTACAAATACACAGCCTGAAACTCTTCAATCTGTAGAGACTTATTTTATTGCACAAGCTACATGACTTGTTTAAACTAAAAATTCAGCCTGTTTACCCTTCCTAGAAGCAAGTGAGGCCATCACACATAACCCGCTGTGGAAGGCTGACAAAACAGATTGTTTCTCCCTGCACTTCACCATTAGGATTTTGCATTCATAAAAAATGTTTTCAATGCTTGAATCAAATACACTTTGGTGGATAAGTCTCCTCTAAAACCACAACCTTTTATACTGCAGTTCTAATGGAACAGTATACACGTAATTAGTTTTACTGTGAGAAAAATACATTATTTTTGAAAGTAATCATTTACCTGTGCTTTTTTTTGCAGTAGACCAAGAGGTTATCAAAAAGGAAAAATATCCTCTCTTGGATATTTCCTGCTGAAATTTTCAGTAGTAGTCCACTTCGTAGCATTTCTGTGCACGTGTCTGTAATGTTAGACCCCTAAAATCAATTGGAAAGACATTTTTTTAATTTTTCTGTGAGAACTGAAGTACTCTGCTTTGCATTAATTAAGGAAAATTTTCTTATACAAACTCACAACCACAACAAATCTCTGGAAACTCTAAGAATAAAACTCATGGCAATTTATTGCATTGTAATTATACGGTAATTTCTAATGATGCTTAACACCAGCTTTGTATTCATGTAATAGTGGTGGTGGTGGGGGGGGTGGCTTTTTTGAATAAATACAGTTTAATGACCAAAAGTTTCCAAATTATATTACTTCTATGCAGAGACATCTGAAAATCAGACCAACTTTATCCAATAACTCTTAATCTCAGTAACTTTACTCAGAAATATCTTACAAGACACCATCTCTGCCACAATGAACTTGGAAGCTGAAGGGACCTGGGACTTGAAGATTATCAAGGGTATATACTTCTACAGTAGACTAAGCTAAACACAAAATCAAAAAGACAGCAAGATATAAAAATTGGGCAAGGCTAATGGCGGCTTGTACAGCTAGGACTGTCTACTATATTTCCTCCTAACATATTCTGAAGACATCAGAATTTTGCTAAGCTTTACATGTTTCAGATGAAACTTTCCATGCCTCATTTTTGCCTCAGGAGAGAAAATTCTTTCATGTGAAAAGAAGTGAGGTGTTTTCATAGAAGTTAATCAAAAAGAAGGAACTTTAACAAAGGAAAACATTTCCACAACATATTTATATGAAAAATTCATGACACTTTCATGTCTTATAACGAGAAATCTATCTCTCCAGAAGACTACCTTGAATTCAGAGGTGTGTTTTGCTAGTCTGAAAAATCCATGCTCCTCTGGGACAGAGCTGCTGTCCATGTGCTACATGCATCCAGACATGCAATCCTATTGATAATTATGCATCAAGCATACACCCATGGTTTGAAGAGTTTCCTGACTTGAGGCAGTCAACAGTTAGCTTGGAAAACCTGCAAAAGCCAGGACTTCCCTGTCAGCTACACATGTTCTGAATTCAATTCTCCATGCATGCAATAGCTGTAGTTACTTCCTCTTCTTGATCTAACCACAGTAGTCCAAAAAAAAATGGATTTAATTAAGAGCTAAGAAGGAATCACGCATTCTGCTCTCACAGTTCTTCATCTTACTGTTTATGCTTAATACGTCACAGCAGTGAATATTGAGCAATCCCTCAGACTGTTCTAAGGAGAAAGCAGTCTGTTTACAGAGCTGATAAGTGGGATTGTGCAACCACCACACTGGAACACAATTCAGCACTCTAAGTAAGGCACCTTCAGTATTAACCAACCGCTCCTGTTTCCATTTAGGATCAAACAAGCCAAAAATTAATGTCATCTATAGCCACTGCAGCATATTTCCCTTCCTAAGACAGCATCAGTACCAGAAACTGGTATACTAATTTTACAGTTTTATTTGAAATCAAATACTGAAACATCTTAAAAGCACACTCAGTAATATAAATTAAGCATAAATTACGGCTGCACATAATGCTCGCTGAACACAATTACAGAAAAGCAAGCAAATTTTTTTACATTCTATTTCATCACACTTGTGTATTAAAAAGAGTAAGCAATATCTTAGTCTGAGTTTCAAATTTGCTGGAACAGTACTTACTAACAATATGCATCTTAAAAGGCTGGATACTTTTTAGGGAGTTTTGGTTTGTTTTTGGAGAAAACTTAAGCTTTGCTGAAAAATGGTATTGTTTTGTAAGGAAGCCAAAAAAATCAGCTTAAGGCTTCAAAATTGTACTAGCAGCTTCAGCTTTCTACAAAAGGGTGGTTTTTTCACAGAAAGGGTTTTATAAAAACATTTTGTCTCTTCTTATTGAAAAAATTTCATTTTCAGTGTAGAAAAATACCGCCTTTTCCCAACAGTCCTAGCAATATCGGCTACTGTACAACAGGTCATAAAATAACATATTTATATGTATTTTAAATATATATAATTCAGGCTACCTGACTTATTAAGGTTCTTCTCATTTATGATTCAAGTTCAATGTTTTAATACAGCAGCGTTATCTGTATCACATTACTCCCCTTTCCTTTTGTTTTCCTCTTAATTTTCTTCCTTCTGTAATATAAACTGCTAGACGAAGAAAATTACATTCTAGGGATACTTTTTTCCCTTGGAGATCTCCCATTCAAATACTGAACAGTGTTAACATCACTTATCGGATACCTTCTGACAGGATCACAACCCAGGCTGGTGTGGCTGCAGATCAGTGAATTTTGTTATTGCTTTTTAATTTTTATTCCAAAGGAATAAGGTAACAAAATCAGAAGTCACACCTGGCTGTCCTACGTAACACTGGTAGTGCATAAAAATCCCCTGTCACTCCCTTGTCTTAGTAATACTTAGGGTTTGCCTTTTCCTGGACTTTCAGTGGGCATGGAGATGAAATGAAGAAAAAAGGAAGGGCGTATCATGTGAAAGCATTGCTGTTTCTACACCTGGGGTGAACATTCCTCTCCACCATATCCCTTGGATATGAAAAACATGCCTGAAGAAGAACGAGGCAGAGCGTACAGACAAGCACTGCCATATCCACCATGTAATTCGAAGGAGGACTGACAACTACAGCAAGTTTCCATAAAGGATGTAGCTACTCTTTAAACCTTCACATGGGTTCTCAGCGGGAACACCAATCCGCATTTGATATCCAGCCCAGCGGGATAATTCATTTAATCCAACTCGAGCTGTTCCTCTCAGGGGGAAGGCTGAAGGCTGAAGTAACAGATGAGAGATCACCCTTGAGCCAGAAGCAGGTGAGTCTATCTGCTGCACCACTAAAACTAAACAACACTATCTACAAGCAGTACTTTTGGAATAAATATTACCAAAACCTTCTAACTCAACTATGTTTTCATTAAGTGTCTGAATTGAAACTACCAGGGAAATTTTAAATACGAGCAATTTGAACCTGAAAAGTAATTTGCTATGTCAAAGTTTTCACAGGCATTTATACCCATTGCTTGTAAGTGAAGATGATACCATTGCTCAGCCTAAATATAAAATCTTCATTGCTATGCTATTCGTGTTTCTATACATTTAAAATATCTGCAATTAGAGCTGATGGGATATTTTCAGTGAAATCAGCATTTCTGTAATATGTTGATTTGAAAACACCATGTATTATAGAAACAAAACTTATAAAGGATTCAGTTGGGGGAGAAAAAATGACCTAAAAGCAGGCTTATATTGTGAATCTAGACTAGGTTTTCCTCTATCTATCCTAATGGGTCACTGAAGACTGTAAAGCAATCCTCTCCTGTGGGTAGCACTGGGGTCAGTGACCGTTGCGGATTTTCAGAATAGCTGGTGTGGAAATTGAAAATCTGTACGATCTCGAAGCCTGTAGATTATTTAAGTATAAATATACAATACTAAGGTATATATATACGGCCTCTAATCACCTTTGGCTCTCAGCCAGATACCTATCATTCCAACTAAAAGAAACAGATTAGGTGAGAGGTCTGAAATGTGGACTATCAAGACCAAATTGAAAAATAAATACATTTAAAATACATTGGAAGGAGAGGGACTACTTTCAAGAAATTTAAAACAATGCCTCCCCCCTTCCTTAAATCATTAAGAATCCATCTTTAACATTAAAAAATTATCTTTATTACCCTGAGATTAAAAGCAGCATTGGTTGGTATTATTTGTTACAAAAAGCTTTTCATCTATATATTCTGGGAAAATTTCAGTCAAATATAGAGGTTTGACCATACTGATTCAGTGGCTAGTTAACAGTGATAAGGGTCAGAAATTACAGACAGATACTAACTTACCGTTCAGTACTTGCACATGGGCAAGTTAAAAAAAAAAAATAAAGCAGATAAAAGGGCTTGAAGTTGTGGAGTTTAAAAACAGAAATCTCTAGTAAAATACTACTGATGATATGTTGAAATGGAAAGGAACAGAATACCCCATGTTACTTTCACTAAGTTGGCCTGTGACTCAGACTGGGTTGTTCAGCTTCCAGCTTACAACAAATGCAACAATTTTACTTTTTGTTCTCTCACTGAAACATCCACACAAATTTTACTGACAGACTCCTTCAGCTGCTGAGCCATTCTCCAGCTGAGACAGCCACCTACACAAGTTCTGAATTCAGGCCAATAAATCTAACCACTTAGGAAATTAAGTGAGAAAGTCATTATACTCAAAATTTTCTTTCTTGAAACAGATGTTCCATCTTTTCCATGAATCTGTATTTTTATCATAATAAACACAAGCTTCATTTTATGACACTTAAGTATAGGAATTCAAGTCATGCTTTGATCAAATTCTAAAAATAGTCTTTATTTTTTTCCCTTTCCTTCTAGTTAGGGCCAAGCAATGTGCTAAGCATTTCCTTCTGGAAGGAAATCTCCAACAAGTTTGCCTCTTTATTTTAGGCGACGCAGAAAACCAGATGTTTATTTAATTAAATCCATTCTCAAACATTGCATTCAGGGATTTTTTTTTTTTTAGTTGTTGTTGGGAATCATTCAAAATACTGTTTGCTCTTATACATGCTCTGAAATTCTTACCATTTCAAGGACTAACCTTATGCTGTGTCTGAAAAGGATGCACATATTAAGATCAAGGCAGTTTTGCCAGATTGCACACCCTGTGGTTGCCATATGGTAACGGCAAACCTGATCAGCTAAAATACAATAAACACCATAAAACTCTACCAAAAACACTCTTTTAAGACAATGGCACTATTTCAGAGTTCAAGCACAAGTGAAATCCTAAAATGAAATCTTGGAGGAGGGGGGGAGAGAAAAAAAAAAAAGAAGAAGAAAAAAAACCATCCGATGTCGGTATGAAATTACTATGTTACAGTTCAGAGAATACATTCTGAGCACAGAGACAGTAACTCTTTGTTTCAGATGCTAATGTCCATATTTTTACCCTTTCTTCTTTCTTGGTAACTTTGCTCATTAACATATTTCTGAAAAGAAAAACCTATTTACTGCTATATTTTTGACCAAGGATTAAGAAGAAACTTAATGTAGGAAAGTGGATTCCCTTTTCAGTGACAGAGGTTCGAGAACAGTAAGTTCTCAGCCAACTTATATGAGTAATAATGCACTGAGTTAATAATACATTATACTTGAGTGTATTCATTAAAGAGATTTGACAACTATCTATGACTCAGGCACTGGAAGCAAGCAGAAGAATTTTAGCCACTATAGTGCAGTAGAAAACTCAATTGAAAAGTTGAAAATAATTGAAGGAGTAAAGCAGTGATAGGCAATAAGGATTATTTAATACATTTTGTTGCCCTAAAATATTCAGCAACATAAGCACTTAACTTGCTATTGCTTATATCATGAAGTTATCACACAAACACATCCATTGCATTTTAATGTTCAGATACACTAACCTTTCCAAGTGACTGCTGATGACAGCAAGTTCAATTACAAGAAGAAACTTATTTTCACCTAATCAAGCAGCTGGTATGTGAGGTCAACTAGAGCTCCCTTCAACCACAACATTGAGAGGTTTACTTAATCTTAGTCCTTTCTTTTTCAAAATCCTACAAACAATACCATGGCATGACTACACACTGTCATTTGTCTTGAATTTTTTTAATTCTATTTTATTTCAGACTGAGGATTAAAAATAAATGCAGAAAGATTTGTCTGAATACTGAGTAGCAATTATATAGCTTTTGTACTTGCTAAAATTCCTTCTCACTCAGCACAGTGAATTTTAGTGGTATTTCATAATGATCATCCTGATTACAGTGCCCTGAAATCCAGCATGAGATGATTTACCAGAAATGTAGTTCTTGAAAATGCTTGTACACAAAATAAGGAAAAAACCCTTAGGTGAAACATTTCAAATCTCATAATGCACTGAAGAAACACGAATTCTGACTTAAGTAAAATCAGTCTCTTAATCCACATTTAGAATGAACCAAATCTTCCCACACTACTCAACTAACAACAAACCAAAGGTTTGCCTGAGTCCGCTATCAGGAGATTTCACATGGAGTAGACAGGAAATAATTTTGCAGTGCCATGAGCAATATTTAGGGGGTCTTTGTTCAGGTCTATACTCCCTTCAGATAGTGGCTTGTTCTGCTGAATCCTCCTAGATGACAGCAATTAAATCCACTGTCGCAGAAGCAGAGCACATCCTTAGGCACAGCAAGTCCGAGAAACAGGAGGTATAGTAAGTAGGAGGTGTAGAGAACAAACTAAGCTGTGTAGAAACTATTTCTTGTTTCTGTTTTTTTTAGATGTTACTATGAATATCTACTTGAAAGTTGACTCTTCTAGTCAATATTCTAATTTTTATTTTTCAAACTTCTCGGGGAACTCCATCAGTTAACATCCATCCAGGTCCACCTCAAGACTTTCTCTGATTCCATGTCCCATCAGTGTCCCTAACCCTTTCTTTTCTCTGCTCTGTACAAAGGCCATTTCCCACTGCATAGACTGAGACCCAGTCTTTCAGCAACCAGACTAACATGCAACAAATACATTTTTCTTGCTATATATCCTAGCCTGCAAACCTCCCACAAAACTTAAAGAGATAAAAACCTCTTCCTCTAGTTCTCAAGCAGCTTTCTTAGGAAGAACAGTAGCATATTCGAGCAAAGTATTCAGAAAAGCAAAAAACTATTTCCAAGTTGAAATCTGTTGCTTTAAGAAAACCTGTGTATCGTTTTTTTTAAAAGTCAGTTTTGAATGTTTACTTTACGGGGTTTTTTTAAGGAATTTCACTTGTGTTTCCCTCCTACGCCAGTGCAGACAGCTCAGACACTTCAATACAAAACACCTAGGACAATTTAAAGATACATTCTCAAAATAATAGAAAGGGAAGATTTTGGTGCTACAAGTACTTGATCTTGTTGTTTTCTTTGGGAAAGGCTGAATCTCTGTTTACTACTGAAAATTCTAACTCAGAAACAGACTTACTTTGCGAAGACCTTACTTCACAAGAGATTGCTGGAGCATTAATGTTCTTTCATTTGCAAATTCTTGAAAAAAAACATAAGTCTTACACACATTCTATTGAACATGTTTACATTACTTTAGCTCACTCAGCAGTAAGGGACTACCTACAACCTGACAAAAACTTATGCACCATCAATAAATAATCAAAAATTTTTTCAACCAAAGTGCTGCTAGACAGGTATAAACAGCAGTAAAATCAGATAGGATTTATAGATGTGTATGCATGTACACATAGATGTGTACATAGACAATTGATACTCCAAGGCAAATGCTAAATAATTAAGCTCCTTCCTGGAAGTCTGTTATTTTATACAGCAGTGCTCTGTCAAGGACAACACTTCATTTACAGAGCAGACCTCAAATAAAAACTGTGATTTCACAGAGCAAAGGAGTTGATAGTACCTCAGGATCGCAAAAACAGTATAATACATACTTGTTGAAAGCTGTTACTCCCTCCTCAACATACACAGCAACAAACATTATGACAGTACCTCCCATCCTTCAACGTGAGACTGCCATTCTTCCAAAAACTCTAATTTTTCCATTTGTCTTTTGGCTTCGTTTATGTTGGAACAGACAGCCTTCATGGCCTGGAGGGCTTCCATTAGAGCCGCATAGTCACTGTGCTTCCTTGGAGTCCGCTTCAGTAATTCCTATTTAGACATTAAAAAACAAAACAAAAAAAAGAGAAAAAAAAAAAAGAAAAAAAAAGAAAAGGGAAAAGAAACCTGTCTTTGATCTCTAAATGTATATTACAGGAGACTTAAATCAACCAGCATACAAAATAAAAAAGTAGCCATGCTCCTCTTTTACTAGGTGGAAAAAGAGTAAAACCTCTAGCACTGTGTGTACTAAAAGGGTATTTAATTACTAACAATAAATAATCATCATGACCTAGGAAGAAGTTTGCATTTCAGCTACTTTCTTCCCCAACAATGTTTTTTCATGTCGAGCTCTGCATTTTAGGCGGGGTTATTGTTAGTTTGCTTTAGTATTCCCCAGGATGGAACTGTCGAACAGCAAGGATAACAGCTCCGCTTAAAAAACGTTAGTTTTACTCATGTCAAAATTAACACCTGCCTTTCCTGCAACTCAGGGCAAAAAACTCCATTCCTTTAGCTCCACGCTATTGTTTAATCTACTGCAATATACAATACAGCAAAGCACAGAACAACAGCTTAGGTGACTCACTGATTTCAGATGGTTACTGGTACTGGAAGCCATAGTGATAAACAAAAGCAGAGTTGCAAGCATTCACTTGAGATTTCCCATCTCAAGCTATCAACTACCCATATACAGCTGGACTGACTCAGTGCAGCCTTCAGTACATACCCTGACTGACGTGTGGGTAACAATCCTCTGGAGCCCTAACCCTGCTGCCACCACACCCTGTATTTAAATTTATTTAACATAAATATATTCATTTTATTGCCTCATAGAATAATTCATTAGTCATTTTCCCCTGTTTTGTCTGTAGAGCCTTCACTCAAAAAACAGAAGAGAAAAATCATTTTAAAATAGACCAAGGGAACTATAAAGTCAGAGACATCTGGGATGACTCACACCTCATTGCAACTATTATATTCTTTAACCTATTTTTAAAACCTTTATTTTAACATGTTTGTTTTTAGACTTTTTTATGTCATATGTCTTCAAAATTGGCAATCTTTCATATCTAAACTCACACAGGCACTGTGAAAAATACTATCCAATAATCATGTCTCCAGTAGCTTCTAGAGCAGAATCTGCTCTGGCTTTCCTCTCATAGTTTGGAACAATAAACCATATTAGACCTTAATTTGTTAAGCAAAAATTTGTTCTGAATATTACTTTCCTGTATTATTTTATTTCTTAACATGATAAATTACAAACTCAGAGGTTTCACTACCTAATATTTATCACCACATTTGATATTTTTCATTGTTTTGTCACAATATGATAAGAATAAACATATAACTGATCATAAAACCATCTACAGCACCTTTGTGTTACTCTACAGGTTTTCTTACAAAACGAATTTTTCATTTACAGTTTGCTGATGGAAATTAGCATCATCAAAGCACGTCAGTATATCACCAACAAACTCTGCTATCCCAAGCATTTTAAGCAAGGGCATGGTCAAATACAGCTGAAATTAAACTCATTAAACTCTCTCAAATGGCTTTCTTCTGTTCAACCACGGAGAGGCCACCTTACAGCTAGATGCAGAAAGGAGCTAATCATTTTGATCCAGCCAAATTCCTCGGTTCTTTTATTACTGCTGTCAGAAGACTTGCCACTAGCTTTAATGACAGTCTGGGTCCAACATCTTAATAAAGAGATAGATCACTGTGTAAAGAGATTGTTCCTGGAGTTCGGAAACATGCTTAGCAACCAGTTTTATACAGGAAGTATAAAGTCCTAAATAAAAAACTTGTAAGTACCTTCAAAAGAAGGGGATACTTGCATATTCTCTGTATTGGCGTTACTAGATATCCTTCCAATGGTACGTCTGTGTTCTTGCGTCCTCCAAGGAGCATGCAATTCTGGGGCGGGAACAGTTTCACAAATATTTGAAAAAATCCCAAAAATGTTATCAGAAATAAAGACAAGGGCACATGTGTACAGCAATACTGGCTAAACTATACATAAATTATATATGTATATGCAAGGAGGGAGATTTGCAGTACTGTCAAAAGTACAGGCTTGAACACATACATAGGTGGGTACACTGACTATCATACACAACAAGAAAGTCACAACATTATTCAGACATCTCTCTAGGTACCTTCCTCATCTAGTCTGACGAAGAGAGGGTGCTTTTTTTTGAACTTTAAAAGACAGTAAATAAAATGCTCAAAATATGCTTTTAACCTTCAACAAGCAAAAATAAAAATAATTCAGGATGACCACTATAGGTGGTGTTGTTTCTAAAAAGCGTTTGCTATGTTGACTAGCATCAAAGGTGGTTTGAAGATTTGAACGTGGTCATCCTAACATACAGCTCTAAAATGTGATATGCAATGAATAAATTATCCTTAAGTCATCGGCAAAAGTCTATTAAAGTTTCAGCAAGACGTCTGATTATGGAAGCAGAGAGTAAATGAAATACTGGGTGGAAGCATCCATGAAAATGCAGCTGAGAGAGAGAAAAGAATAAGGGCTTTTTGGGATAAGAAAACATGCAAGGGACATCACAGCAAATTCTTGGAATTGCTGGAATTAAAGTGTAAGTACATAAAGACCTAGAGTAATAATGACAATTACTTTATGGAGAGATCAGAAGGAATTGTGATGCAATGCTATGAGATAATCTACAGCTTCAAAGAGCAAGTTGTCCAAACTGAGGACACTAAACAACAGCAGTTTAAGACAGCCAGATGGTATGCTGACACAAGCCACAAATCTGGATGCAGACACATTGTTGATGGAATAGAGGCAACAAAACTGGGTGGCTGCCCTACTCAGCACATAACACACATACCCTATCCCCAGTGCTGCCATGGGGGTCTCCACACCCACCCTGAAGTCTCTGCTTTGTGCTCACGGTTAACCAGCTTTTGTCTCAGCCTAAAGGACCCCTTATCCTAAAGGATCTTGCTTAATCTCCCAATGCAAAAGCTCTACTGATAAAGTAAGATAATGGCAATGCAGACTACAGGTTTATAGAATGTCACTATATTCAAAGACACAAAATTATTTATAGATACCCACATATCTAATGACCTGAACTGTTCCATCTGGCTAGAAGGCTTTGACTGTATTTTCAAATTGCAGAGTCAGGTATCTTGTTTTCTAGGTTAGACCGCTGCCACCTAATCCTACAGACAAGTCCCAAATCTAAGAGGAACCCAAAACAGAAGTGAAATCCCTTTGCATGTGCCCAAAAATACACGACACTGACTGCCGCAAGTGCACACTGAGCTTCCTTTCTCACAAAACAAGGTCTTTGCAGTATTTCTCCACAAATGGAGAAAACACACAACTCTGCGGTCAGCATTTACCCTTTCTTCTTGAGTCTGGCCATGCTGCTCCCAGTACAAGAACCATGTGTATGAAGCCCCTCAATCTGGGGCAAGGTGAAGGGTATTGTGTCAACCACTGACAAAAAAAAAAAAAGGGCAACTTTGAAGCTCCTTTTAACTACGAATGGAACACGGCTGAATTGGAGATTCTCAATAAAACGGGATATGGTACTTCATGTCACCCAGTACTCTCCACAATAAGGAAATTCACGCACTGTTCATTAACTTGGCTGTAAGTGCAGCTATGGAGTCAGAGCTGACATTTTTCAAAAAATTAGGGAGCTGCAACAGGACAACCTCATCATGAACTTTGTCAACAGCCGTAGCGAAACCCTACTACATGTTAAAAATAATTATTAAAATTAAATAAAACTTATGATACTGCTAGCATTGGCAGAATCTTTTTTTTTAAACATATCTGTGTTGCTCTGCTGATAAAGTCATTTGCTCTCCAGTCTCAAATAATCATCAAATCTGATCCCTCCAAAATCTGATAGCATATTCATGGGCACCTTTTCAGGTGTTTAAGTTCCAATATAGTAAGCTCCACATTTTAAAGCTAATCTTGTTCCTACAGGACCCCCCAGAAGAAACACAAAACTCATTGCACACTGAATCTGTCTTTTAACAACTAATGTCAACTATTAACAAACTCAGTATTTACATGGAAATTGGCTTTGTGTTGAAAATCCATGAGGAGTGTCATACTTAACATTTTATAACTTCTCCTTATCGGTCTTACAAAGTGAAAGACAAACTGTGTAGCTGTATCTTTCAACTTCAGATTAAGTTAGTGTCTAAGATCAGGATGGCTACTCTATGATCCATCATAAAACATTTGCCTCTCTGCAACAAAACGTGGATCTTCTCTTTAGAAGTTCTGACGAGTCCTTCAGCTTCCTTTCCGTAACTCCTTTCCCTATCCGTCCTCACATATCTTCTCCTATTCTTTTTCCTTTCTACAGATTCACACCCTTGTCTCCTGGCCAGCATGTTCAAGGCACATTGCCTAATGCTGTATTACCCACACATCCAAGTGCAGTAGTGAAAATATGGTGTACACACGCCCTTCTTCTGGAAACATTACCCACATCTAAAACTGTCTGCTAACCACTTGCAGGTGTGCCTGTACTTGTAGCATGGTGGAGGTGACAGCGCTAACGATTCACTGCCCACCCAAAACATAGGAGGCTAGAATACCGATTCCAAGTTTATTTACCAAAAGAAAAGTCCGCACTGTTCTTATTTTGTTCAGGTCAAGCAGAACTTTCTGTGCCTTCTCGTGGTTACTACAGTATTCATCGTAGATACGGAATTTCTCTTTCTGCAGAAACAAAAAAAGACATTGTTTTTCACTTGTAATTTTGATACTTTTTTTTTAATTAATAAAATATGGCACCAACACTTTTCAGTGTTGAATAGCTAATATAGTCGTCACTCTAGAATGCCAGCTCGTCTTCCTACATTCATTATTTGAGGTCTAGTCTCAAATTAGAATTATGAACAGTCTGGAAGCACTATTTGAGAATTTCAATCATAGATTCATAGAATACCAGGTTGAAATAGACCTCAAGGATCATCTTGTCCAACCTTTCTTGGCAAAATCACAGTCTAGACAAGATGTCCCAGCACCATGTCCAGCTGAATCTCAGAAGTGTCCAATGCTGGGGAATCCACCACTTCCCTGGGAAGATTATTCCAATAGCAAATTCTTCTCATTGTGAAAAGTTTTCCTCTTGTGTCCAACTGGAATTTCCCCAGAAATAACTTGTACCCATTATCCCCCCTACAATCCATGCGACTCTGTAAAAAGGGAGTCTCCATTTTCACAGCCACTTTTTAAATACTGGAACACAGTGATACAGTCTCCCCAAAGCCTTTATTTTCTCAAGTCTGAACAACCCAGTTCTCTCAGACAGACATATGGCAGACTTCCCAGTCCTCTGATCATCTCTGTGGCTCTTCTCTTGACCCTCTCCAGACTGTCCACATCTCTTTTGTACAGCAGGGACAAAAACTGAACAGAGTATTCCAGGTGCGGCCCGACAAGCACTTAGGAGAGTATGATAGTAACTTCTTTATCTCTGCTGGTGATGCAACTAATCATCCTGTGTATCCCAGCCTGTGTGGTACTCCTGGATTATGTTTTCCTAAGTGCAAGACTTTGAACTTCATATGGTTTTGCTGAAAAATTTCAGAGGCTAGACAACCACAAACACATAGGATAAAACACACATGAAGAAAATGCACAGTGAGTGGCTAATTTGCTGACATTATTACCCAATTTCTCTGCAAACATTTGTTTTCAAATATGATCCACTCTTCTGTCGAGTTAAAAACTGATGTTAATCAACTTCTGTAAAGTGTTTCCACAAAACATTAATAGTTTTCTCCTCCCACAATGAATAATCAAAAACTTAACTAACAAATGGGATTATAACCAGAGATAACAATGAAACCTAGATGTTTTGCTAGGACTGCAACCAAAAAAAAACTAATTTGTCCTGATTTTTCAAAGGTCTGCAACACTAACATCCTTGTTTTGCTCAAACGGGAAAAATCATACTCCTAGAAACCAATTACTACAGGGCATACATAATTGTGGAGGTACTGCAGATGTCAGAAGCAAAAGAACTTCATAATCCAGAACCATGGAGGTATTTTACCCAGCATATGCTATTCTTTGTTAAATATTCACATTTTTGCATAGCATCAAAGGGGAATAAAAAGATAGCACAGTGCTACTTTTACTGATTCATGAAACCCTGATCCTGTACCTCATCTCACATATAGGCAGAAGTTTTGCCCAAGCTGCAGGGTTCAGTTTGGCAGTCCGGACTAAGTTGGTGAATATAAAAATTATGAAACAGCAAAAGTTAGCCCATTTGATATGTTCCTTCTTCATTCTCCTCCCTTTTTTTTTTTATTTTGATTGGAAATGACAGTAACTAAGAGGTAACTTCAAAGTACTCTACATTACACAATTTAATCTCCATGACTATGTACACTTATCATCATGACAGCAATTAATAAATACAAAAACTAAAGGAAAAACATAATACAAGGCTGTAATAAAAGATAGCGTACATAATTCAGAAAGCAGGTTCCAACTTCATGATGTGCATTAGGTTCTGGTTGTAAACACTCCTCCACCAGGGACAGGAAGTTTTTGTGAACTGCAAGAATATCTTCAATATTTGAAAACAACATCTGCAAAAGAATAAAACATATGTAAATGAAATATCAGATACAAAACAGAAGAAATATGCAATTAGGATACTAACCTTAACTGTCTCTTCTGTGACATTTTTATCCTCTTTGGCAGCAGCACGTTGAATCATTCGGTGAAGAAAAGCCTGCATGAAACAAGACAAATAAGAAAAAAGTTATTTCAGGAAGACTTGAACAACTTCTGGCATGTTACGCTTTAATTTGTTTCCCAAATTTGACATAGAGTCACATCAGAATATTATCTAAAATCTAAACCAAGTATTTTATTTAAAAAGCATTTTGTACTCCTGTTATTCTAACATAGTGTTAAAAAGAGTTAAACAGTGAAATATTCATGAAGCTGCGAAACTGAGCACTCTCTGAAGTACCATTCCACCCTGCACTCATATTACAATCAAGGAAGAGTAAAATGGATCCATTTTCAAAATCTTACCGTAGCACTTTACACATCGAGTACAAGGCATTCCAAAATAAGCTGCTAATTTCCAAGTTAAACTAATCAGGAGATACTATTATGAAATGTAACTTTTACCATAGCAACCTCAAGTCAGACATCAGATGTATTAATAATCAAACCTACTGTAAAGTAAATTGGCTTAAACAACAGTCAACTGCCCCTGGTTTTGCTTAATGAAATCTCTTCCCTCTTCCCTTCCCAGGAACCTAATCCCTGGGGATCAAATGAGAAAACAGTAATACCACCAATGAAATACCAAAATACTAAGTTTTCTCTTTTTTTACATTCAAGAACTGGACACAAAAAGAAGATGATATGTACAGTAAGTCATTCCAACAGAAATAAATATCTCAGGTACAAAGAACAGAATTAATTTTTATTAACTCCATTCATTACAAAGACATGAGTATGTTCTGAAAAATATCGACACACTGTAGATATTTAAAATCTTACACTGATAATTCTTCATACAGACACATACTCTTTAGTCATTAAAACCTGGCACCACAAGTGCACCAATGTCATGTTTTTCATAAACATTTCAGTCACTGTGCATTGTACACTGCACATTAACTCATCTAAATTCTGTCGTGGTGCAAATTCCATAAAAGAGACAATAAATAACCCCTGTGTGGAAAGATAGCAGTCACAGCAACCCCTTTTTCTCTCCGCTGGCACTTAAACATTTGTATTCCCAAGCAGCAGATCCTTTCTCTGCTGAAGAGGACTATGTAGCTGGCATCACACATTTTTATTACTGAAGAGTCAAATCTAGTTATCCAGGACATAAACCGAATTAAGTTTGGAATACTGCCAGCATACTGTATGTTTCCTATCACCCTCTACAATGATGTAGATTTTCTAGTTCGTTAAACCCCTCTTTCTTTCTAATGTTTTATTGGTGCTAAAAAAACCGCCATTAACTCATTTGCAGCAGTTAACTGTTTGTGGACAACAGCCCTTTATACTGTTCCTTGTTATGAATACCCTCTGGGGTTATGGCAAATTTGCTGTGTGCATCGCCTGCACACTCTGCAACCAGTCCCATGGAGAGTGAAAGCCTGCATGACTCCAAGCCAATTTCTGGAAGTTTTCACTAAACCATGCAACACTATTAAATATGCTTTAAAACTGAAGAGGAAAAAAGAATTACAAGAACTACCCCTGAAACTCATGTCTATTTTTACTATCTGTAATTTCTCTCTGTTCACATTATTTCCCCACAGACCAAACATACTGCTCATCTGCACTCATGTCATGTCAGAAGATCTTCATTTCCTGTAGCTGGGAAGGAAGGTGAACATTAAGTTGGCTGAAGGCGAAACTGAGTAGGAACTGAGAGCTGAGGCATTAGTTATTCTCAAGTGATTCAAGACACTAGGCGAGAGTCATGAGGTCATGAAGAGTATAAATCAGCTGCAATAAACAGTTGTCCAAGCAGCACTGTCCTAGACATCACATCCGCAGAGGTTATCAGTAACTAAATCCAGGAAAATCCAAACTCTTGCAGAACCTAGACAGAAACCACTAGTTAAGGTAGGGAGGCCTGGGATAACTTCAGTCCCTTCCAGAAACTTCATGCAAGCCATGTAATACTTTCCTGTACTCATACTGTAGGGCTTGTGTAGTCACGATGCCAGTTTTTCCCCAAGATTAGCCACCTGAATCACAGAATCATTACAGAATCATAGAATAGCCTGGGTTGGAAGGGACCTTAAAGATCATCTTATTCCAACTCCCTGAAATGGGCAGGGACACCTTCCACTAGACCAGATTGCTTAGAGCTCCTCCCTTGTCCCTATCAATGCAGATTTGCTTCCTGAAAAAAAATAATAACACTATGTCCCAAAAATCAATGGATGTGACCATTTGAATATTTCAGGCACTTACATGAGAGCACTACAAAGCTATACATATTGCAAAATATTTGGAATAATCTCACATTTTCTAGGAAGAGCGCTATAAGAAAATTCAAGGGAATGCATATAGGGATGGAGATGTCTACCTCCATTCATGTGCTAACAAGACTAATCCTTGGTGGACTTCAGCTGCTGGAGTGAGTAATGCAAAGGTTTCCAGGTTTCCAGGATGCAAATCACCTTACCAACTCCCTCCTTGGAACACGGAGACACCACTGACTCCATGCACATAACTCCTCATCACTAGGAGTTTGCTAGGGAGAACAGACAGCCCTCATCAGGCAGGAGGATGGAGAAGTAATTGCTTTTTTACAATGTAAGATAACCTTAATCCAGCACTGCAACTATGAAAAGACAAATGCCTCTGAACTTGTATGAACACATGGCAGGTCTGAGAGAGAGCTGACTATTCAAAAAATCTCCAGAATTATTTGAGCATCAACGGAGGAAAATCATGAACACTTCTTCAAAAATTAGTAAACAAAGAAAAAGCAGGTAATTTGTAGATAAAACTGTAAGGAAAACCTCAAGACAGAAATTACAGACTTTAAAAGGAAAATAAGGATGGGCAGAAACCTACCCAAGAGCTCTCAGCTCCTGAGTTAATTGGAAAAAAATTATAGTAGCTTTTGAAGATATATTACATGAAGTATTAATAATCATAAAAAAAAAAAAAAGTACCACATTACATGAAGGAGCAAAGCAATCACAACAGACACATACGGAATAGATCCTGCTCCTCGACTGAGCAAACAACTCCAGGAATCAATTGCCATACACGATTCCCATTCTTAGACCAAAAAAAAGATTCATCTACATTAGTGTAGATGTTTCATAACACAATATCAAACACAGAGAATATCATATATCTCTGTGCACCCCTGCATCCCAGACCATTGTCACCTAGTCAGTCCCTCAACTTTCTCAAGAGCTTTTCAAGTGAATTCCAGAGTTTCCCTTTACTTTCTTTCAATTTTTAGTTTTCTCAAGTAACAGCAAAGACACGTGGTCAAAACAGAACACAGTTTTCCAAATTTTCATCTCGTGCCACCAGCATTCTAGCTACACTGCTATAGTACAGGCATTCAACCTTACAGCACTGTAAATGGAGATTCCCTGCTCCTGGCACTCTCTGCCAACCAGACCATAGATGATTTCTCTTTTAAGAGATCTCCATGCAACATTTCAGAGCAGCACATTGGCTGGGTGCCATAAATCTTAAAGATCAGCTGAAGAGCAAATCTAAACGAGGATGTTTGTTATTTACATAAAAAAAAAAAAAACACAAACACCCATTTTGGTTTGCCAGTTTTTAGAACTGTTTATGGAAAACTCTGTCATTCTAGGAATATTCTGAGTCACTCAGAGTGCCACAATCCCTGCCTCCGCAAAGTTTGACATTCAAATTACAAACCTAAATTTTCTAGACCATCCTTCTGGAAACTTCATAAACACAAAATAGCATCTGTATGATCAGCATACACTTGCTTTGGAGAAGAAATGCCTCAAAATGCTGAGAAAATTCTAAACAGGAAGAGTCACATCTTAAGAAATTTGATGAACTTCAGAAGTTTGACAAACGTGCAGACCAAAAAACATGGGGTACCAACTGAGCCCTTTGGAGTAGGGGAGCACCTACACATTAAATATGTAACAGTTTAATACTAAAGTTTCCTAACTCCACTTAGGTCCTATTGGGGACATAAATGCCTCTATTTCTGGCTATGACTCAGAGTCCCTGTTACCACACTGCTAAGGAGAAGAGTAATTCACCTCTACCTTTGAGAAATGTGGCAAAAAATTACACTGATCATTTGGAAAAGATTCCATGCTAATAATATCAATGAAGATAATTACATCCTTTTTTCATGACTGTGTATTTATTACCCACAAACTATTGTTACATTCTTCCTGTACTACTCCCTGTTCTTTTTACCCTTTTTACCCTTTACCTGAACAGGAAACACTGGGAATGAAAATTAAAACATAAAACACTGAAAATTCAAAGAATTATAAAAGAATCTGGTTTTTATGCCAAATAAACACTACTGTGTTTGCCCATCTGCTGGTCTGCTGCCATTTTGCGAGGCTGCATTTTTTACAGAGAATACACACTGGGCTCCTGTTACGCAGATTTTGACTTCTGGTCTTATCAAAATAAGAGTAGCATTGTTGGTTGTTTGGTGGGGTTTTTTCCTCCATAGTTGCTCTGTGTGTTGGGGGAAAAAAAAAAAAAAGGAAAAAAAAACAACCTACCACTGCTGCAGATAGCACATGGAGCTGCCAATAGCACAAATGACTTCTCTGACATCTGGAATGAAATCAGGGAAAACAAAGTCTGCCTGCAGAAGACTCCCAGGGCACAAAGAGCTTTTGCCTTCTTGACAGATAAAAGGTTAAGTCCTGAAATTATGTCAGAGCACCTGGATCACAAAACAAATGTAACTAGCTTTCTGAAAGCAATCCTACTTTTTTGAGCCTAGAAATAAATATTGGGTTTTATTTGAGAGAAGAATTTTTTACAAGTTACTTATTTTTCTCCCTCAGACTTTTAACAGTGTTTCTACCTTTAAATCCATAATGTCATAAACAAAACCAAGGTGGATTGCAAAAAGCATACATATTATTACTAAGTTAATTTCCTGTACATTTGCACTTTAGGAAACTGAAGTGCCCAACCTATCATATTGAAGTCTGCTGAATAAAGCTAGCAAGTTGTTATGTACATTAAAACCAAATACAATTTGATTTTGCACAGTGTCAAAAGACAAAATCGTAAAAGAAACTCACAACAAGGAAAATGTTCATATTTTTATACAAAAATGTTAAGTCTATGGTAAGAGGCTCATCTTCACAAATTTAGAATATAAAGCTCAAATACCTGTGGTTTCTCTTTATATTCTTCATGTCTCTATAGGCATCTGGATGGTAGAAAATATTCTGGTTTTTTCACAATAGTCCCAGAAGAACACTACAGCAGTTTTGTTGAAGCACTTTTGTTTGATTTTGACCAAAAAAAAAAAATCAATAGAGAAGACTCCAGCAGCAATAGCAGCTGTGGCAAACACTGTGTACTTACTCTCCTCTTCCCATTAACCTATGCCAGAAGCAGTGGCAGTAGCTGCTCAGACTGGCTTCTGGTACTGAACAAAAGACTCTTCTTCTCTCTCCAGTGATTCACCAGCTGAGGCACCACCTGTTTCTCCCATCTTCCCTGCAGGACTGGATGAATCACAACCAGCAGCAAGAGCATCAGCCAAGGTCAGATACATTCTTTCTCCCTACTGTACCTAGAACCACTTTCAAAGCTGGCTTCATATTCTGATACCTCTAAGTACAGAATAGATGGATCACACCTGCAATACTTTCCACTCTGATGCTAATTTCCTTTCACAACTAACCAAATTATTCCCTTCTCCATTCATCTGACTCCAAGGGGCATCAGTCTGCCTGAAAGACCTTCCCTGGCTCCTTAAGTAAGCATGAATTCAGAAGTAAATACACACAAATCATTGCATATAGAACTTCAGAACCTTCTCATACATGATTAATTTGCTGACATACTTCAGGATAATCTTAACCCTTTCTCTATCATGTATATTTTTTTAAATTTATTTTCTTTCTCTACCATATAAAAAAACTTCTCCCAAAAAAAGAACAAGAAAACCTTTCCTCACCCTGTTCTGTATTTTGATCACCTTTTCTGCAGCCACTGAGAATATTTTTGGACTTCTCACTGCACATCTTGTTCTTCCCTTCATGCATGCTGAGACTCCTAAGTCAGTTCCCTTCTTTGACAAGGAAGTGCCCTCTACACTGATCTTCCCCACTTCTAAAATCACCTGAACTATGACTGTGCTTTCACTTTTGATCCCTTCCTTCCTTTCAGCTCCATCGCAGACGAAAGCAAGAGATTTATAGTCGAAGTCCAGCTCCCCACAGCCAGGCGGGAAGTCAGATGTCTCCACCCTCTTCCTGGTACTGAAACCATTCTCAAAAAGATTTAGTACAACCTTTTCCTGGCACAGTTCAGAAGATACCTCTTCCTTTTCTTCAAAGATGTCAAGAATACTGTCACCCGTATCTATTATCTTCATTTCAGGAACCTGCTTTTCTGAAGACTACCTATGCTCTCGCTGGTCCATAGGAGTTTGGTTGATGAGTAACAATGGAGTTACTCACACATTGGCAGTTGAGATCATGCCAAAATGAATTACCAAATCAGAGGCTGGATGTCAGGCTGGCTCACACATGCTCCTGTGATCTGTTGTCACAGACAGAGAACTGTTAGACGATCCTCCAAATTTATGCTTGATTAAAGTATAGCTTAACTAGAGCTTTAGCAAAAGACCATACACTGGCATAAGGGGTGTACATTCATCTGCAGGTTGAACAGAAGGCAGAGTCTGTCTAATATTTTTGGTAAATATTTTATGCAATGTGGATTGCTGTTAACTTTACCCCATTAAAACACTTTGGATTTTAAACTAACCTGCAAACAGGTTAAATTACAATCTAAGCATCATCAATTGTTGTGGAAGGCAAAAAAGGGGATTTGCCTGACCCCTGTGAATTTCTGAGCAGTTTGCTGGGATTGCAACAGATAAGCCAACCAAACAAGAGGCATCCGTACCAAAAAATTAAGTGTTTCCAGCATGCCAAGATTATTCTTCATTGTATTTTGAAGATTTTAAGATTTTTTTGAAGAAAACGATACACTGTATTGAAAAATGTTCACATGTATGAGAAATTCCCTGTGGCAATACATCATGTGGTCCTGTTGGTGCATGTTATGAAGTGAATAATATACTGCTAATAACATAACTGACCTTGTATTACTCAAGTGGGAATGGAAAAGAAATGACGTCTTCCAACACAGTTTACCTCTCATAAAAGTCAGCAGTTTCCTGAATTTACAGAACACTAGGTTCTTATTAGGAAATTTCAGTGAATTCAGCTGTGTCCACTAACAGCAAATCAAAACAAGAATCTAGGAAACCTCAGAACAAGTGTGCATCTGGAAGTAACAGTACATTCTCATTATACTGCAATCATACTTAGAAAAGAATTCATATGTTTGAAACCTTTATACTTCATACTATAGTTCCTGCTTCTTTTATGCAAACGTTTGCTTATTCTATTCAATTTTTTTAAAGATCTTGAATTTTCAATTAGTTTTTTTCTTCCAAAATGAAGATTTTTCTACTTTTTTTTTTTTTTGTAGAAGAATATCAATTTGGAAGAATTCAACATTTCCAAAACATTTTTGAGACAACTCTTTAATTCTACACATCAAATTTCTTGTAGCAAATCAGGAAATTCAGGAAGTGTAGAAGATGAGAAATAAATGATACATCAAGATGAGAAACACAATTGTCACAAATGATCCCTCTGAAAGGATTTTTTACATTTTCTGATTCAATTTGAAAAATAATAAAAATCTCAAAAATATTACAAGAAATTAATTCTTTGCTCATCTCCTATATCTTTCTAAAGTTCACTAACACGTTTGAAAACAAGTTTGAGTCTTCTCTGACTCAAAAATATCTACCAGAATTTTGAGAGCCACAATCTTTATCACCAATTATGGGAAGGAAACCTGAAATAATCCATCATATCTCCACTTTTAGAGTTTAAATTCAAATCTTAATTCCTATTGCACCTGAACAAGGTAAGAAGGTTTACTCAGCGCCAATAAAAACAAATTATTAAGTCCTTCATGATTAGGGCAGCCAACTGAAAAAAAAATAAAAAATCAATTGTCTTACCTATAAAATGAGAAAACTTGCAACTACTGGTAGGTGATCATAATGGAAGCCCACCAAACCCTTTTTACATGCTTAGTTTTCAAAACATAACAATTTTTAATATTGGAATGCACAGTCCTTAATTATGAGTTTATTTAAAGTTTAATATGGATACATGCTAATTAGGAATTAGAATGTTTGAGAGTTCTACAATATTTATTGCCAGAGCTGTGTAAACAAAGTGTACTTCTTCAAACACTATTCTGTGCCAATTCTGGCTGCCTTTTGTATTTTCCCACTTATGCCAAGAAAAACACAAAGCAAAGAAGAATATGAAAGAGCAGTTTTCTACCCCAATTTCAATTCTTTGCAAAGCCAACAAGGAAGCTGCAGTGAGTATAGTACTTCTAAAAAGTGCTCTCCTGATCACAGAAAAAAGCTGAAACATTCCATTTAAGTGCATCCTATTAATCAGTGCTAATCAGAACACTTCCCTACATAAAGAAATCTCTCACACATCTTGAGTAACTCCCATCACAGGTCTGTATTTAGACAGATTTGTATGCAATGATGCCTCAGTTCATGCAACAATCATGTGCCATATTTCTGAGTCTTAATAAGACAAATGCCTTATTTTGCAAAAACTCCCAGACAACAATACATATTCTGGCTTCTCCTACAAATATACCTAGCTGAGAATCTCCATAATCAAAAAAATCCAGGTCTATACTACAATGTTGTTACTATTTAAATGCACCGTGAAACAACTTTTATCTGCAAGGCAAAATAAGGTCTTGAGAAAACTGTTATTTTAGATCACTTATTTCACCAAGAATTAAGATGTTCTTGGCTTCTGAACTCATTTCAGCCACTAGCTTAGCAACACAGACAGTACTGAAGAATTATTAAATAAATACAAACTCTAAGTAACAAAAAGGCCTTGAAAACAGCAAATAATCCAAGACCCAAAGCAAGGCTTTACTACTGTCAACAAAAGTTTGGTTAAACAAAAAAAAAAAAAGCATCATGGAGAATGTGCTCCTAAGAAATACAACAAAAATTAAAGTGAATCCACACTTACAGTTATCCCAAGCACGCCTACCTCTGACCACCAATGACAAAATATGCATACAACATTGGCACTATTTGAGAATACTAAGATTTGGATTTCCAGATGCATTTGAAATAATATCACTAGAGAAGTTTTCATATGATGTTTAAGTATCTTGTTGCACTCATGTGCTTTCATATTCTGCAAATCATGGGGGAAATAAAAGCTTGCAATTTTATGTTACATAAACCAGAGTTTATTCAAAATCCAAGATAATACTAACCTGCAACCTATCCACTGGCCCTGGATGTGTAGCATTGACTACAAATCAATTCAATCACAACTTTCAAGGAACAATGTACCAGAACAGCAAAAGCAGCCAGAATGGTCATTAAAAATGAGCTTTAATGAGAGACCCCATGAACAAAGCAGCTGAAGCATCTCCACGAATTCAATCCTTAATTTGAAGTCCAAGACTATATATATCCCGCACTTGGGATCAGGAGAACCATTCTGGAAGCAGAATAGCAATCTGTCTTAACAGCAATTCTCTTAATAGCAACAAAATAGTCCTAATAGCAATTCTCCTTCTATACACATATGTAGAGCAGTCAATTTTTGGTGCTAACCTTCAAGGGAATATTTGAATTCAGACAGTTAAACCAAGAAGAAGTCCTACAGGCCTGCCCTGGTAAAGTGACATGGGTTTGCAGTTTTAAATTTCTTCTTCCTCCTCCCCCACTAAGCTCTCATATTGTCACTGGAAAACTGGATCTTCTTCACAAAGGAATTCAAAGACAGAGAGCAGAATCTCTTTGTAAAGAGGTCAGAAAGCAGCAGTAAATTTAGTGACAGACTACTTTTGAAGACAGTGGTAGTGGTGGGTATTCAAGAACACACAGAAACACACATGCTTACATGTATTTAAAAGAACAATTTACTGAGAATTATACTCTTCTGGTTGTACCACCACGTAGTACCAAATGTAACTGTCAGACACAGTCCCATTGCACTCATACAAAACAACTTTTAATCTTTAGTATTTATTCAGACTCAAAGCTCCTACTATCACTCCTAGTTTTCACACTTCAGAATTTTAAAAGATATGTAATGGTAGGATATGAATGCCCTCTACCGCCCCTAACCAGTAAACAACCAGTCTACAAAACCCAAGATGTATTAATTGCTACCAACAGCAGTTTATATAAACCTGCACCTTGGACCGTGTTTGCCCAATGGCAGAAATGAAACCAAATTAAAGCATTTCTTAACAGTAATGTAATCTTGTCAACTAGTCAATGGATCCTTCCCTGGGCAGAACAGAACACTGAATTCTGGTAAGCAAGGCTGACAAAAGTCATGGTAATTACTTAAGGTATGAAGGTCTGGGGAGGAAAAAAAAAATTAACATTTCCCTGAAAAATAAGTTGAACAAACAAAACGACGAGCGTACTCTGAAATACCAAACTGGCTGCAGCAGTAAACTGAGGTTTACAATTTCTGCATACTGCCACAGGCTCAGCTGCCAGATTTGCAGAGTTAGACCCCCAGCATTTCTGATTCAGGATCCCACAGGAATCAGTGACATTCAGTGAAAGAAGAGGACCTCATTCAACTATATCTTACTGGAGTTTTAAAATATTAAACTACAGCCAGGACTGATTCTCCACAGAAGATATTCTGATGACAAGAAATGGGTTTAAAGTTCATCTTGCAAAATTAAAAGTATCTTAATTAAAATACTTTTTATTTTAAGAAGTATTTCATAATAACTGCAGTTTGTAAAAGTATTTAATATTTTTCACTTTGAAGCAGAACTTGAATTCATTATACAAATAATAAAATCAATAAAGGAGAAAATTACTGGTTTCTGAAGATTAGATGTCAGTGTTAGTTGTCTTAACCCCAATCCAAAAAGAATACAATTGTACCAAAATTTAAGTTATTTTACTTCACACACAATTTCATACAAAAAAACAAAAGATTGTTTTATGTCCCTGTTGCTTGTGCTGAATTGGACTCGTGAATTTCTATCTGCCTATATGGGTTTGAGCCAATTTCCATGGAAATGCAATCATTAATAATATTTATTTAGCTTATATTTAATTCATGAGATGCATCAACTGTGCAAATGCAAATAACAGTTCATCTTTTTTTCTTTATTGAGTTCATAACTATCAAAAAGAGTATATGATAAAAAACTAGTTCTCTGAATTTTTCCTTTATGCTAACATCTATATATCTGCTGAACATTAATTATATCACAGGATATTTACATGCTAATCGCCATTTATGTCCATCAAAGAGGTTTCATTTCTAGAAGGATACAATGATCACCAAGTAGATGATTTTAGAGCATCCTGACATTCAGAATAAAGCTGCAGGAATAAACTACACCAACTGAGTTTATCCACATTAGCTGGATTGCCTTACTTTCAAAAAGAATTCTAATTTCAAGAAATATGGACCTGGTTTCTACATGCACGATGGGGAGAAATAACCCCTCATACATTCACGGGCTATCCTTCTCTCACTCGTCCCCTCTTTTCTGCTTTTCCTATTCAAGTAAAGACTCTTTTTTTTTGTCTTATGTAGGTTTATGGCCTGTCTTTGGTTTTGATGAGTTCCCAGCATAATTGCTCAACTTCACCACACCGTCTGGGAAGCGTATTTTCTTCTGGAACACAAAGACTGCATGGCTGTTCTTGTTCCTTTCACTCATTTTTATAAGGAAACAGAAGGCAAAACTTTATTAACAATACCATTTTCATCGCCTTCTTAATGAAATTTTTTGCTTGAATGCTGGGACCCTAAGACAAGAGAGCTTATTATTACCTTCTCCTGGAATAAAAGCCTCATTCTTTTAGGCTGCAGTCAAAAGCTTTAAACCCTCCTCTGGTTGAAGCAGAAAGGATTGGGGATTTTTTTAGATATTAGTATGTAAAAAACAGTACAAGAAAACTCTCACTCCCCATCAGTCCACAGAGACAGTCTGTAGAATTACTACTTAAGAAAGGAGAATATTCAGCTGTCAAAGCATCATGCAAATCATCCCCCTCACCAAACCACCAGTACCATAACTGCAGGCAAGCACAAGCAGAGCATGTTGGTGGCAACTGCCATCTGTTAATACTCAACTGGAGTTTGACAGCACTGAGTGCTGCTCGTACCAGGACATACTGCTGCTTACTAAGACACCCACGTTGATTCCACAGACTGATGTCTCACCGAGTCTTTCCACATGAGGTTACACAAGGATATGGAACATCATTTTATTATTTTATTTTTTACTTCATTCAAGAATTTGCTGTGATGAACTTTCAGTTCCTATTCTCCAAAGTAAAAAAAGAATTGTCTAAACCATTCAAAACTCCAGACATCAGATTTCTAAGAACAACACAAGGGAACAATGGTGTTAGTGGGACCGGGAAATAAAGAAAACCATAAATAAATATCAAGTATTGTTTTCCAGCATCTTCAATAGTTTTGGATCCTGCAGTCCTTCCTCTGGATGAGGAAATGACGCCTCTGCAGGTTTTCCTTGTGCCCATAATAGATCACAATAATTTGTCATACCTGGGCAAACCAAAGGCATTGCATTAGCAGACAGGGAGCCACGGAAAGGCTCATCTGCTGGGCAGTAATAAAAGCTACTGTGACCACAGATTCATTTGCTGACTACAATATGCTGCTCCTCCACTACAAAGCCTTATTTCCCCTTTTAAGGAACAGGGTATGGCTGGCACAGAAATGACCAACCCATCTGAGCCATGGCACTACACGAATGTACCGGCAGAGATAGGTTGAAAATGCAGGCAAAATAGCTTCAGAAGCAGAACTATGGCTACAGAGCAGTTTTAGGAAGACAGCTGATACCAAGATCAAGTTTGAAAGTCTTCTATCTATCCATGATCCTGATAGAAACCTCTTCATCTTCCTTCTACCCTTAGATCCTGACTGTAGGAAGGACCAGCGGCAGCGACACAAGTGAGGCACCAAGGTCAGGGCAAGATGCTCTCTACTAACACTATTCCAGACCTTCAGTATTCACTTTCATACCAAAAATTAAGGGAAAAAGAAGGAAAGCTTGTGGGAAGATGGGTTCACTTGAAATTATGAAACACAACCCCAGAAGAAGAATTAATACTTCACACACAAAAATGAAGAGGACACTACATTAACAGGCTGAAATTCTGTCAGAAGGAAGAAAAAAGGAAAGCCGATTGTTTGGTCTTTCAGGCTTAATCTTACTTCCCCAAAACTACCTGTTAAAAATCAGTAATTGCTAAACTTCGATTTTTTTCCAGCCTCATGTGAAAGAAACTGGGATAAGTACAGAGCAAAGTTGCCAAATCTACAGAGTTAGAAACGTTCCACAGGCTTTTTTTTTTTAGAAGAGACAGAGTTTAATTTCAAAATATTTTTCTAGTCTCTTCTACTGTGAAGACTGCAGTGCAATGATTTACAGAATGGATGCTATCTCTATAGATAAACAAAACCATCATTCCCAAGAGATCTGACCCTAACCTTCCATCCTAAAATAGTATGGCCAATTACATAGCAGCAGCAGCCCACATCCTTAAAATATCTTTGACTGAATTATGGAACTGAGTGCTAGTCTTGACTTCTCAAGTTTGCTATGGACTGCAATTAACTGAAACAATAAAATATACAACTAAAACAAACAGCTATGTTTGTCATTAAAAAAAATCCAGCAACTAAATGGTGATGCACTAGTATGTACTGCTGAATTTGTTGTTCTCCTTAAAAAGAAGAGCTCAAAAAAAAAGCACAAACTGACTTATCATTAAATCAACTTGAGCAGTAAACTAAATGCTTCCAGGAAGTCTATCATCCTGTTTGCTGACTATAATTTGGCTCGTTTTGTTTTGATACTGTGTTCCTGTTCCTTCCACTCATGTCCTCCAAACCAGGAAAAAGCACTGGAACCTCACTGCCTGTACTCCAAACACCTACCAAACTCCTATACTCTCTGTATTATAGGGAAGAAACAGCTTCCTATCTTCTCTCTAATCTGAAGGAAAAAGCAAAACAGTGGCTCATTTGGCTAAAGAGAGGTACCAAAAATGCACCTCTAAAAAAGCATCCTAAATATACTGGACATTTCCTGAACAAACCCAGTGCAAACAGTTAGGTAACAGAATGTTAGTCTGATAAGTTGCCATTTAAAGAGAAAATCACTGTGAGTCCAAAAACAAAAAAAAATATTATTTACAACTAAAATTCCTTTTGTTGGATGTTACATTTTAATCCTATTTTTAGTATTATTTTAATGGAATTTCCTTTTCAGTACCACTTTACTTCACCAGAATTACCAGCAACAAATGTGCAGAAAAATGGCACAAATCCCCAATACAGTGTCAGCATCAATATTGTCACTATCATTTCTGCAACAAGAATATCTCTTTGATGATCAACATGGGATACTATTCACTACATAACTGGTATTTCCTATAATTTAAGAAGTTTTCTGGAAAATCCTTTCTAAGTCTGGGATAGTGGGATTATCTCTATCACACAAGAACTATGGAAAAACTTACATTTTAGCAATGATTCTATAAGCCCTCTCTTGATGACCAACTTAGAGCAGAAACTTTTGAGATCCAATAATCATCACAGAAAACTGAGCTCCCTTTTATAATAGAGAAATTGGCTGAACAATATGAGCTCAAATATTAGCATGAAAGAAAAAAACAATTTGGTATTAAGGAACATGTCCTCTCCTTTGTAGTCTCTGTCATTATCTACAAAGCACAATAACCACACATCCCATTTTACTCTCTATGTACCAAAACTCAGCATCCAGGACTAATACCACCGAAGTAAGTTTGATAACATGACAAATACTGCACAGTATCCTTCCTTCCGATCCCTGAGCGGACAGGCATCCTGCTCTCACAAAAGAGAAATAAAACATCCATCATACCAGAAAAGCCTTCTAGACATGCCTTCATTCAGTGTTAAGGACAAAATGGCAAGCCTTTAGTGCACAGAACTGTCACACATGAGGATGGAAACTTCCAGATCCAAAGAGCTCCAAGAAGCTCACAAACTCATGATCCCTTCTGGAAGCACCAAAAAGCTTGTCTCATTTTCCAAAGGGATGGGTGACATCCAGATATTGTTTTTTAAACTATCCTTTTAGACATCAAGGACACCTCTTTTTCACTTTCAGTCAAAGAAACGGACCAAAGGAAAAGAGTACGATTTCCTTCCTATTTTGAAAAACTCAGAGTTCATCTAAGAAACAAAGGAGGGTGGAGGCCCCAACACCGCTAAGTCCTTCTGGACAAGAGTTAGTGCTCAGAAATAGGCAAGATTTGGAGCAGCCAGAATGTGCTCAAATAAATAAGCCTGAGATAAATAAATAAATAAATGAATAAATAAATAAATAAATAAATAAAATACGTTCTCCATGTACAGAAAAGGTGGGCCAAACCGAAGACAAATCCCCAGTGAAGACAGAGCTGCTCTTGGTTGAGCTATATGGTGGTAGTCAATACATCAACAAACTTTGCAAGGCAAACACAAGGAGTGTTTGGAGGATTTAACAGCCAAAGGAGTGTTCCTGGTCACGTGGTATTATCGAGCATTGGACTGTGCATTTTCAGATAGAAAAGGGCCTTGGACAGGGGCCTTTTTTCAGAGGCTTAAGTCTGAGAAGGATTAGATTAGCAGCAAGATCAGACTGAGAAGTCAACTACAAGTACATACCCTGTCTGTCACACAGCCCATATGCAAACAGGTAACAGTGAGCGTAATGGCTTTATACGAATATTTATCTATGCAACAAATTATGCTCAAGAAAGCAGGACTAAGTCATTCTGTAAATACTCAACAATAATTTGGATTCTTATTTTCTCTTCCCAACCCAGACGTGGATTTGAAAAGATTTCAAGACATGCTCCCATTTGCAAATGGTCAAGTATATTATAATTGCACAGATAGCTTCCTTTTTTCCAAATTCCTTCTGCACAGGAAAAGTTCCAGCAGCAACATTCTCGCTTACAGTACACTGTGAAATCAGAAGGGTTTCTGAATGTACCTTGCACAAGTCTCTGTGCAGTGTTGTCAGCCTGGCATCCATCCCTATAGCTATTTGACATTCTTCATTTAAGCAGCAAATTTGTCCCACTCCTATATAATCAGATCCTTACAGTCCTTCCAGACTATCAGGGAATCATCTGAGAACAAACAATAAAACAAATCTCTCTTCTTCCTGAAGTGTTCAGCATTTATTGGAACTGAATGCATGCTTCGCTTGCCCTCATAACGAAGGAGGAAAAAAAAAAAGACCCGATTGCTTATTGTATTTTCCCTGCTTCATTAATGCCCTCAATAATGGAGGAACGGAGGCAAAGTTTTGCTCTTACCTCTGAAAGAGCACTTCTTCCAGTGTTCTCCAAGAATTCCATGATCTAGATCTAACTCTTAAAGTTCATATCTTGTGTCCCTACAGCCTCCTTTTTAAAAACCAACTGGACCACTGGTTTTCCATGGGATCACACAATATAGTACAGGACAGGCAGATTTGGCTTCCTAAAGTCCAAAAGCTCTTCTATACCCAATGAGAAGTAAGTGCATAGTGCTGTTTTTGAGAGGGATGCTTCTGGTAATTCATAGATAACGAGGTTGCTGAGCTATGGGATATTTGTTATTTTTTTTAGATTATGCAATAGAATTTGTGCAATTCAGATAAAGTAATGGGGTCTGAATGAGTTTGATCCACAGTACTGGACCAGTGGGTTCAATGTTCATGTGAAATCTCCTGTGATCTCCAGAAGAAAACTTATCAGCAGTTCCTTCAGGCTATTCAGACTCACAATTTCCAGTGCTGTAAAATCTGCACAAAGGTCTGATGTTTCTAGGTTTTGAGATTCCTGAGCACTAGAGACAAGCCAAGTAGACACAGTCCTCCAAGCTCCTATGTTTAGACTACATATGCGCTTTGCAATCCTCATGAATGCCAATGCATTAATTTTTGACCACAGGAAAACATCCCCAGCTTTACTGTTTGTCTCTGGTTGAAGCGAGAGCAAAACTGCAACAACTTTGATAGGAGGATCTACACGTCTGCTTTTACCTTACTTCCACGAACCAAGTCTTGCTCTCAGAAAATTATAACATGCCTAGTCTTTGATTTTGGTGAAAAATTGACTTTGAAAATATTTTTATCAGTTTTCAATGTTTATTCTGCACTGGCAAATAAAGCCATACATTTTCAATAAATGTCATGTTACCCATTCAAAATATGCTGTCTGTATGATGTCACATTAGGCTATTCTAAGCAAAAAGTAAAGTAAAATGCCAGTGCTGGATTCTATCAGGATATTGACACTTGCAGCACTCCCTCACACATGGACTGAACAGTAATGCTTTTCTAGAATTTGGTTCAGATGGCTACAATAATTTTATAGCATGTTTTAAAGTTCACTTACATGATTCTGACTGCGTTCACACTGGGCTAGAACTTCATGATCAAGCTACTTTGCTCATTTGGTATATTTCACATTCATTTTTAGAAAGGATAGACACTCTTACTGAAATATATTCTTCAAACAGGACCCTTCTGCAAGTTTGCAAGGCAAAACACAATATCAATATTTTTCTTTATATTTTTGCTTATCCACAGGACTGTATGCTAAACATATCGGATTTGAGTCTTAAAAGCTCATAAAAGTTCTTCTTAATTAGATATTTGGGATGCAAAAAGAACTATATATTAATTGCACATAATTTAATGTAATATTCTGGAAATGAGAGTAATCTTCAATAGTATATTAATTTAAATAGCAACCACTAGCATGTTCCTACCCTTTTTCCCCCTTACCACAGCACAGTCAGACTATATGAATTTTCAAGGACCAACACTTTCTTCTAAGCTCTATGAAAACAAAACTCTGATGACTGTTTCACTCAACTTCACTCACAGGAGAAAAAAAATCTGGAGAAAGCAGCCAGAACAATAAGGATGTGCTGATGCAAGCAGGAACTCAACCCTTTTTTTTCATGTTGGAAGAACAAGAACACTTCTCTCACAGAAGCATTAGGTCAGAGACCTCAAAAGCAAGAGACTGGTAGCTAACTCTGGGCTGAAACAATGTCAAGGACACACTAGAGCACACCCAATATTTGTGATGCAATGTCAGAGAATTATTATTTCTATCTTCTTTCATGTATTAGTCAATTATGTTTGCAGTTTGCAGCAAATGTAGAGTTCTGGATTAAGATTTAATGATTATTCAGGCTATATCTTAAGAGCAAAATACTGATTCTTTTGGGGGGAAAAAAAAAAAAAAAAGGATCATTAAATTATTTAAGATTTACAAGCCATGCTTTTAGAAGCATGCCCAGAGACCCAAAGGGCTATATTTCAAATGGTTCTTTTCCTGGGTTCTGCTCCCTCTCCTTTTTTTTGCTCATTTTGGTTTTATTGTTGTTTGGGTTGCGGGTGGATTTTTTTTTTGTTAGTTAGTTTTAAGGTGTGTTTTGTTTTCTTTTAAAATCATTGGTAATACAAGTGCAAAAAACATCAGCTTCTGAATATCTAGAGAACAGCAAGTATGCCTCTGTACTGGGTGCCCTCAGTATCCAGGGGCATGGAAGCCCATTACAAACACCACACTGAGCTTCCACAACATATCTGCAACACTAAATGATTTTTCTACACACTGTAGCTGTAGAAGCTAGAAGTGAAAAAGGAGTGCTACTACAGATTTGCAACAAGGCACAGCTATACATATAAAATCAATGGGCTTTCTTTGCAAAGAAAAGTGAGTTCTGCAAAGATGCAATTAAAAAGCTTCATTTCCGTAAGGGACAATCAAACCTGAGAGGAGTAAAGCCACGTAATCATTAAAACTACTTACATGGATTTATGTTCAGCTGGAATACTTATTAAGGCTCATATTCCCATAACAGATCCACGTAACTGTACATATACTCCAATATGAAGCCGTCAGTGCCTAGTAATTCCAACTAATGCAGAACACAGACACAGCTCTGCAACAAAATAAACCGGAAACATCACACCTATTCACCTTCTCCACAGAATTTTAATATGGCAGGGCCTTGATGATGTAGCAGACTGTCAAACTTCAGCATAATGGTTATGATGGACATTTCTGCTCCCTAGGCTTCACACAGCTCTCTGCAAGAAGTGGTCTCATTAATTCATATTTAGGAAAAAAACCAAAACCTTAAGAGCATAGCCAACGGTTACACAAGAAACATTTCCTGATGTTCTTACAGGAAGCAAGGCACATTGCCATCTCAGCTACCTTCCGCCTCCAGGGCAGAATGCATTCCTTCAGTTTTGTCATCCCTTAAAAAAAACATAGCAACAAGAGTATTTAAACCAAAAAAAAAAGTAAAAAAAAAAAAAAAGCCCATAGCCCTCCTGAAACAAAACAAAACAGTCAACTGCACATGCTTTTCCCCTCTTGCAGAAAAGATGAAAAAGTAAAAACCATATGACAAATGTTAGTCACACTGCTTAGTATATAAATGGAAGATGCTCATCATAATGACCACAAGGCAAGAAATAACTTAGGGCTAGAAAGTTGACAGTGCTTTTACTATCCTAGATGAATATCTTTTAGCAAACAGTTTTAGGACTGGTGCACACACAATTTCCATTGGTGTCCACGTTTTTCAAAAGCATACAACTTTGAAATCTCCTTTTCAAACTTATGATTCAGTGTGTCTGCATTAAGTGCAGGAAGAAGCCCATTTTGGAAATTCCTTAATTCTTGCATGAGAATTAAGTTGCTTGTATCTGTTTTCTGTGTATGTGTTTTCTTTTACAAAATTTGCAGCAATTCTGAACTACAGACTTTGCCAGTCCACTTCTTACCAATTGCTAATTTTTCTTCCTTTAAGCTGCATAAAATACATAAAAAATTAAGTATCGCAGATTTCTAATAGATACTTCTGTGAGGTTTTAAAGTGACTTCTTATATGAAGTTTTTTGTTTTAGAAATTAAGAGATTGTTAAGCAAAGTTCTGAGATATTCTGATGGCATTAGCTTGGAAATATCATGATTTTCCTTTTTTTTTTTTTTTAATAAGTACTAATAATTAAAAAAGCAATAAATGTAAAAAAAAATCCATGGTTACAAATAAAGGTCGCAGAGGTCTGAACATTTACTACAGTACTAGTTAACTGCTTCCACAGAACTGCGGGAACTCTAACTACAATGGTGGGCCATTCCTGAATTTGCAGATCCCAGTCCTAGAGATATCAGACCACTGTGGATTACCATGTTACATACGGATATAGCAGAAAGAGATGTTCTGTAAATAAAAAATTTCAATAGCTACGGTAATAATTTTTTCCTAGTTATAACATGAAGTCATAGAATCATTAAGGTCGGAAAGGACCTCCAAGATCATCAAGTCCAACCTCTGAACAAACACCACTATGTCAACCAAACCATAGCACTACCTGCCACATTCAGTTGTTTCTTGAACACTTCCAGGGATGGTGACTCCACCACTTCCCTAGGCAGCCCATTCCCATGCTTAACTACCCTTTCAGTGGAAAAAGGACCAATAAGGCCATGAAATACAGTTTTTTTGTAGACAAAACAGCATCTACTGCAACAGCAAATGAAACTGTTGACATGAACTGTAGAATAAAATGTATCCCAGACCACTGAGGTTTGGTACTTGAAAAGTGTGTGATGTTCAGGTGTCACTCCTAAGAGCAGAGGACATCTGTGCTGGAGACACTTGCTAACAGCTTTGTTTAGGTAAGATATATAAAACTGAAAGTCTACCTGTTAGAAATGTCACACACAAATGGGTCTTATCTCTAATTCACACTGACTTCCAAAGGCATAGTCTTCATACTTTCTTGACCATCCCAAAAAAACCCAAGGCTTCATTCAAAAGCAATTAAATTAAGTTTAGGGTATTAAAGAATTCTTTTTATGAAATAAGAAATACAGTGTCACCATCAAGAATAATTAATATTTTCTCTCTCTCAAATTCTTGGGTGGTTTGCTGGAAAAATATTTTAGGAATTGAAAACTTTCATAAATATGAAACTAGATAATTTTGTTCCCCAATATATAGGTACAAAGCCAGTTAATCTGTGTAACACTGCAAGAATGAGTTACAACTTTTTGAAGCATCACTAGGAAAAAAAATGTTGCAATCAGAATTTGTCTTTCACTTTCAATTATAACTGTCAAACTACACAGAAATGAAACAAAGAAAATAAATAATTCTCCAAATGTAATGAAGTAATAGAAAAAATCCTCAAACAAATCTGGGTTTATGGAGACTAATTTTCTGAAAACGCAAAAAATGTTGAAATGTTGGATTTTGTGAGGATAAAGAATTCAAGTAATTTTAGCAGCACACTGAGCTTTCTAAGTCAGTGTATATGGTTCCTGAAATTTCTGACCTTTAGTTCAAGATTCATGGCATGTGAGACACAACGCATTGCATTTCAAATGTTTTAATACTTCAATTGTATTAACATTGAGACATTTTTAATGCATCACATCTGGAAAAAAAAAAAAAAAAACAAAAAACAAGGCAAAACACACCCCCCCAAAACAAAAACAAAAAACCAAACATAACCAAAACCTGTTACTCAATTCATATCCTAAACTTTAAGGGAGAGAATGGAGAATCACTGCAGCCCAAATTGTATCAGAAAGGAAAATGCCAGAGCATAATTATTTTTAATTGGGTCCCACTAACAATGAGAACACTTCTTACCACTTAAAAAATAACACAGAAATAATACTCTAATCATGAGCATCCAGGGCAGTGTCATAAGCACTGTTTTGTTTTCATATGCTTTTTGGGGTTCTTTTTCCTAAATATCTTTTTTAGTGGTTGCAAATAATGTAAATACCACCTCTCATTTGCGCTTTAGTACAGCTGAGTATGTTCAAGGACTAAACAAAACAGCTACAGAAATATTTTAATTACAAAGACTTATTTCCATTTTTAAGCATCATAAGAAACTGCAGACAGTTTAGTGCAGCAGAGGGGAAGAAGAATGTCCTCAGACAGCAATAATAAACAAACACTCTTTTATTCTGGTCAGACCTAATAACGATTGGGCACGACAGTACTTAGCTCATCCTATGAATTTAGATCACTTAAGATCTTTTATTCTAATTCATCATCATCTTTAATTCCTTGAAATACTTATTTTTTTCTCATGCACTGAACCCATAACTGTAACACTTCTTGAATGTTTCTGACTGCAGTTTGGAAGAAGTTTTAGGACCCTTTACTTCCCAGCCAGTAGGATGGTTCAGGCTCAGAATTCAAAAATTTTAATCTATTGAGGCTTTAATCTCATTTTACAAAGCAACTGAGACCTAAATGAACCCAAAATCTGACTGTATACACCATACTGATCATGCAAAACAAGACCCAAAATCAGAGAAAGAAACTTTTTTGAAAGTGACTTACTCTGGTACCTAAGTAACAATATAGAAAAAATATTTTTCCTGGTTTTGCAAACCTATTTCAAACCCGGCAAAGCTATGACAGTACAGTACATGTGCTCCAATATTCAAAGACATAGTATGCACATTAATTTTCTAAGTCATAAAGGCCACTTTCACCTTTAGAGCATGAATAGCTAGTAAGAGGGAATGCTTTTTGCAATATTTTCAGCTACTCACAGAACTCTTCTTCCTTACTGGAAATACTTGTCTTCCAATTAAGTTTAAGTCACTAACGTAACTTGGTGGGGGGAGGGAGGCTGGCGGGGGGGACAGCCAGCCCACAAATTAAAAATTTTACAGTGCTAATTAGACATGGATACAAAAACGTTACATGTGAAAACAGGTATGGATAGTTTTCAAGGTTAAAAAAACCTTGACAAAAAGCTGATTACAGTCACACCAATCATTACAGCTTTATTCTAAACTCTCCAAAGAGTTTTTTTCTGTACAAAAACAACAGCATCACAGCCCATACTCCAAACTGAAATCACATTAATTAGCTAGGCAGCAAAGTTTCAAAGCATACCAAATGCTTACTAGAGCCCACTCTGCTATTGTGTTTAACTTTGAAAACAAGTCATGATGAGGGAAATCTACATGATAAGCATACTTCAGCTACAGAAAAAAGGTTTTAATCTGCCTAGAAATTGGCAACTGCTGGCTGTGTTTTCTATACTTTATGTTATGTTTCTCTGCTCGCTGGAATGAATTGGCTGCTGTGAATGAAAAGAAACTTTGCATCTAATCAGTGGCATGAATTTAGACTGAAAGCTGCTGTGCAGGACTTCTATGAGGAGTCTGGGCCCTCTGCCATCCTTGTGCTTGTGAATGAAACGGCGTGAGCCACATGCCCTCCTCCTCCTCCCCCTAAGCTGGGGCCTTTGCCCTTCCCTTTGCTGGGGGGACTGGGGAATCAACCCTTTGCTGGTGAAACGACCATGACCCAGAAAGGCATTCAGTGCCATCAATGTGCTTACTTGAGAGATCTCAGCTGCGCTTTCCATCCTGCTGCTTTCACTCCTGGTTTCTAAATCAACTTGTGAACCAATGATGAGGGACCCCTCCTCACTCCTTCCCTTGATAAATGGGCCCCTAAACTGATCTCTGACCTTCCTGCATACTTTTGCTGAGTTACTGATGGCCCCAGAGACTCTACACCCCATTGTCCTTACAGGTTTGACTTTGGTTTTGTGTCAGCTCATACTGATCAAGAAAAAAACCCCAAACAGACAAAAAAAACTCCAACAACCACAAAACCACAAAAAAACCCACCAAAACTTTATTACCATACAATTACTCTAGCAGCAAAATCCCTATTCCTCTATTCACTCACAAGAAGTACCATATGCTATTGATTAAAGTACTACATCCAGTGAGTTTTCAGAACATACAAAACAATACAAAATCTATTTAGGCTAATA